>NC_092759.1:58875920-58989143 GCF_047496795.1 Chiloscyllium punctatum | reverse complement strand
GCCCACTCTCTCACTCTCGTCCAGTCACAATCTCGCCCACTCTCTCTCACCCACTCTCTCTTTGGCCCAGTCTCACTCTCACGCACTCTCTGTCTCGCCCACACTCTATCTCGCCCATACTCCCTCTCGCCCACTCTATCTCTCGCCCGCGCTCTCTTGCCCACTCTCTCACTCTCGCCCACTCTCTCTCTGGCCAACACTGTCTCTCACCTACACTCTCTCTCGCCCACTCTCTTACTCTCTCCTACTCTCTCTCGCCCACTCTCTTACTCTCTCCTACTCTCTCTCTCGCCCACTCTCTCACTATCTCCCACTCTCTCTCTCCCACTCTCTCACCCACTCTCACTCTCTCCCGATCTCTCTCGCCCACTCTCTCACTCTCGCCCACACTCTCTCGCCCACTCTCTCACACTTTCTCTGTCGCCCATTCTCGCACTCTCGTCCACTCTCTGTCGCCCACTCTCTCACTCTCGCCCACTCTCTCTCTGGCCAACACTGTCTCTCACCTACACTCTCTCTCGCCCACTCTCTTACTCTCTCCTACTCTCTCTCGCCCACTCTCTTACTCTCTCCTACTCTCTCTCTCGCCCACTCTCTCACTATCTCCCACTCTCTCTCTCCCACTCTCTCACCCACTCTCACTCTCTCCCACTCTCTCTCGCCCACTCTCTCGCTCTCACCCACACTCTCTCGCCCACTCTCTCACACTTTCTCTGTCGCCCATTCTCGCACTCTCGCCCTCTCTATCTCTCCCACTCTCTCTCTCGCCCACTCTCTCACTTTCGCCCAGTCACACTCTCGCCCACTCTCTCTCACCCACTCTCTCTCTCGCCCACTCTCTCTCTCGCCCATTCTCACACTCTCGCCCAGTCTCTCTCTCACCCACTCTCTCACTCTCGCCCACACACTTTGTCCCCCGCTCTCTCACTCTCGCCCACTTTCTCACTCTCGCCCGGTCTCACTCTCACCCACTCTCTGTCTCGCCCACACTCTCTCTTTACCACTCTCTCTCTCCCACTCTCTCACTCTCGCCCACTCTCTCTCGCCCAGTTTCTCTCTCACCCAATCTCTCTCTCTCGCCCAGTCACACTCTCGTCAACTCTCTCAACCACTCTCTCTTTGGCCCAGTCTCACTCTCGCCCACTCTCTCTCTCGCCCACTCTCTCACTCTCGCCCACTCTCTCTCTCGCCCACTCTCTCACTCTCGCCCATTCTCTCTCTCACCCACTCTCTCTCTCTCGCCCACTCGCTCTCTCGCCCACTCTCGCACTCTCGCCCATTCTCACTCTCGCCCACTCTCTCACTCTCGCCCACTCTCTCTGTCTTGCCCACTCTCACTCCCCCGCACACTCTCACTCGCCCATTCTCTTTCCCTCGCCCACTCATTCTCTCTCTCGCCCACTCTCTCTCTTGCCCACTCTCTCTCTCTCTCGCCCGCTCTCTCTCACACACATTCTCCCTCTCACACACTCTCTCTCGCTGATCTCTCTCGCCCACACTCTCTCTCTCGCCCACTGTCTCTTTCCCGCCCATTCTATTTCTCGCCCACTCTCTCTCTCTCACCCACTCTCTCTCACCAATACTCTCTCTCGCCCACACTCTCTCTCACCCACTCTCTCTCTCGCCCGCTCTCTCACGCACACTCTCCCTCTCACACTCTCTCTCGCTGATCTCTCTCGGTCACACTCTCGCTCTCGCTCAATGTCTCTTTCCCGCCCATTCTATTTCTCGCCCACTCTCTCTCTGGCCCATTGTCTCTTTCTTGCCCACTCTATTTCTCGCCCACCCTCTCTCTTGCCCACACTTTCTCTTGCCCAATATCTCCCTCTGCCCCCTCTCTCACTCTCGCCCAAACTCTCTTTCGCGTACACTGTCTGTAGCCCGCACTCTCTCTCGAGTACACTCTCGCATGTATTCTCTCTTGCCCACTCTCTCTCTCTCTCGCCCACTCTCTCTCCGCCCACTCTCACTGTCGCCCACACCCTCTCGCCCACTCTCTCACCCCTCTCTCTCTCACACTCTCTCGCCCACTCTCTCTCACCCCCACTCTTTCTCTCACCCCTCTCACCCCCACTCTCTCTCGCCCACACTCTCTCTCACACACGCTCTCTCTCACCCACACTCTATCTCACCCACACTCTCTCTCGCCCACACTCTCTCTCACCCACACTCTCTCTCACCCACTCTCTCTCTCACCGACACTCTCTCTCACCCACTCTCTCTCTCACCCACTCTCTCTCTCGCCCACTCTCTCTCTCACCCACTCTCTCTCTCACCCACACTCTGTCTCGCCCACTCTCTCTCTCACCCACACTCTCTCTCACCCACTCTCTCTCACCCACACTCTCTCTCACCCACACTCTCTCTCACATACTATCTCTCACTCACACTCTCTCTCGCCCACACTCTCTCTCACCCACACTCTCTCTCGCCCACACTCTCTCTCACCCACTCTCTCTCACCCACTATCTCTCTCACCCACTATCTCTCTCGCGCACACTCTCTCTCACCCACACTCTCTCTCGCCCACTCTCTCTCTCACACACACTCTCTCTCGCCCACACTCTCTCTCACCCACACTCTCTCTCGCCCACTCTCTCTCTCACCCACTCTCTCTCTCACCCACACTCTCTCTCGCCCACTCTCTCTCTCACCCACACTCACTCTCACCCACACTCTCTCTCGCCCACACTCTCTCTCACCCACACTCTCTCTCGCCCACTCTCTCTCTCACCCACTCTCTCTCTCACCCACACTCTCTCTCGCCCACTCTCTCTCTCACCCACACTCTCTCTCACACACGCTCTCTCTCATCCACACTCTATCTCACCCACACTCTCTCTCACCCACACTCTCTCTCACCCACTCTCTCTCACCCACACTCTCTCTCACCCACACTCTCTCTCACATACTATCTCTCACTCACACTCTCTCTCGCTCACACTCTCTCTCACCCACACTCTCTCTCGCCCACACTCTCTCTCACCCACTCTCTCTCACCCACTATCTCTCTCACCCACTATCTCTCTCACCCACTATCTCTCTCGCGCACACTCTCTCTCACCCACACTCTCTCTCGCCCACTCTCTCTCTCACACACACTCTCTCTCGCCCACACTCTCTCTCACCCACACTTCTCTCGCCCACTCTCTCTCTCACCCACTCTCTCTCTCACCCACACTCTCTCTCGCCCACTCTCTCTCTCACCCACACTCTCTCTCACCCACACTCTCTCTCGCCCACACTCTCTCTCACCCACACTCTCTCTCGCCCACTCTCTCTCACCCAGTCTCTCTCTCACCCACACTCTCTCTCGCCCACTCTCTCTCTCACCCACACTCTCTCTCACACACGCTCTCTCTCACCCACACTCTCTCTCACCCACACTCTCTCTCACCCACTCTCTCTCTCACCTACACTCTCTCTCACCCACTCTCTCTCTCACCCACACTCTCTCTCGCCCACTCTCTCTCTCACCCACTCTCTCTCTCACCCACACTCTCTCTCGCCCACTCTCTCTCTCACCCACACTCTCTCTCACCCACTCTCTCTCACTCACACACTCTCTCGCCCACACTCTCTCTCACCCACACTCTCTCTCGCCCACACTCTCTCTCACCCACTCTCTCTCACCCACACTCTCTCTCACCCACTATCTCTCTCACCCACTATCTCTCTCGCGCACACTCTCTCTCACCCACACTCTCTCTCGCCCACTCTCTCTCTCACCCACTCTCTCTCTCACCCACACTCTCTCTCGCCCACTCTCTCTCTCACCCACACTCTCTCTCACCCACTCTCTCTCACCCACACTCTCTCTCACCCACACTCTCTCTCACATACTATCTCTCACTCACACTCTCTCTCGCCCACACTCTCTCTCACCCACACTCTCTATCGCCCACACTCTCTCTCACCCACTCTCTCTCACCCACACTCTCTCTCACCCACTATCTCTCTCACCCACTATCTCTCTCGCGCACACTCTCTCTCACCCCCACTCTCTCTCGCCCACACTCTCTCTCACCCACACTCTCTCTCAAACACACTCTCTCTCGCCCACACTCTCTCTCGCCCATACTCTCTCTCACATACTATCTCTCACCCACACTCTCTCTCGCCCACACTCTCTCTCTTGCCCACTCTCTCTCTCGCCCGCTCTCTCTCACACAGCCTCTCCCTCTCACACACTCTCTCTCGCTGATCTCTCTCGCCCACACTCTCTCACTGGCCCACTGTCTCTTTCCCGCCCATTCTATTTCTCGCCCACTCTCTCTCTGGCCCATTGTCTCTTTCTCGCCCACTCTATTTCTCGCCCACCCTCTCTCTTGCCCACACTTTCTCTTACCCAATATCTCCCTCTGCCCCCTCTCTCACTCTCGCCCAAACTCTCTTTCGCCTACACTCTCTGTAGCCCGCACTCTCTCTCGAGTGCGCTCTCTCTCGCATGTATTCTCTCTTGCCCACTCTCTCTCTCTCTCGCCCACTCTCTCTCCGCCCACTCTCACTGTCTCCCACACCCTCTCGCCCACTCTCTCACCCCCTCTCTCTCACACTCTCTCGCTCACTCTCTCTCACCCCCACTCTTTCTCTCACCCCTCTCACCCTCACTCTCTCTCACCCACACTCTCTCTCACCCACTCTCTCTCTCACCCACACTCTCTCTCGCCCACACTCTCTCTCACCCACACTCTCTCACCCACACTCTCTCTCACCCACTCTCTCTCTCACCCACACTCTCTCTCACCCACTATCTCTCTCACCCACTACCTCTCTCACCCACACTCTCTCTCACCCACTCTCTCTCACCCACACTCTCTCTCACCCACACTCTCTCTCACATACTATCTCTCACCCACACTCTCTCTCGCCCACACTCTCTCTCTCCACTCTCTCTCTCACCCACACTCTCTCTCGCCCACACTCTCTCTCACCCACACTCTCTCTCACCCACTCTCTCTCTCACCCACACTCTCTCTCACCCACTATCTCTCTCACCCACTATCTCTCTCGCCCACACTCTCTCTCACCCACTCTCTCTCACCCACACTCTCTCTCACTCACACTCTCTCTCGCCCACACTCTCTCTCACCCATACTCTCTCTCGCCCACACTCTCTCTCTCGCCCACTCTCTCTCTCGCCCACACTCTCTCTCACCCACACTCTCTCTCGCCCACACACTCTCTCACCCACTATCTCTCTCACCCACACTCTCTCTCGCCCACACTCTCTCTCACCCACACTCTCTCTCACCCACACCCTCTCTCATCCACACTCTCTCTCGCCCACACTCTCTCTCACCCACTATCTCTCTCACCCACTATCTCTCTCGCGCACACTCTCTCTCACCCATACTCTCTCTCGCCCACACTCTCTCTCACCCACTCTCTCTCTCGCCCGCTCTCTCACGCACACTCTCCCTCTCACACTCTCTCTCGCTGATCTCTCTCGGTCACACTCTCGCTCTCGCCCACTGTCTCTTTCCCGCCCATTCTATTTCTCGCCCACTCTCTCTCTGGCCCATTGTCTCTTTCTTGCCCACTCTATTTCTCGCCCACCCTCTCTCTTGCCCACACTTTCTCTTGCCCAATATTTCCCTCTGCCCCCTCTCTCACTCTCGCCCAAACTCTCTCTCGCGTACACTCTCTTTAGCCCGCACTCTCTCTCGAGTACACTCTCTCTCGCATGTATTCTCTCTTGCCCACTCTCTCTCTCTCGCCCACTCTCTCTCCGCCCACTCTCACTGTCGCCCACACCCTCTCGCCCACTCTCTCACCCCTCTCTCTCTCACTCTCTCGCCCACTCTCTCTCACCCCCACTCTTTCTCTCACCCCTCTCTCTCTCGCCCACTGTCTCTCGCCCACTCTCTCACTCTCTCCCACACTCTCTCTCACCCACTCTCTCACTCTCTCCCACTCTCTCTCTCGCCCACTCTCTCTCGCCCAGTCTCTCACTCTCTCCCACTCTCTCTCTCGCCCACTCTCTCACTCTCTCCCACACTCTCTCTCACCCACTCTCTCTCGCCCACTCTCACTCTCTCCCACTATCTCTCTCGCCCACTCTCTCACTCTCTCCCACTCTCTCTCTCACCTACTCTCTCTTGCCCACTCTCTCTCTCTCGCCCAATCTCTCACTCTCGCCCACTCTTTGTCGCCAACACTCTCTCTCGCCCATTCTCTATGTCGCCGACTCTCTCACTCTTGCCCACTATCTCTCTCGCCCACTCTGTCCCTCTTCCCCCCTCTCACACTCACCCACTCTCTCTATCTCGCCCTCTCATTCTCTCTCTCGCCCACTCTATCTGTCACCCACTCTCTTTCGCCCACTCTTTCTGTCTCTCGCCCACTCTCTCAACCAATCTCTCTTTCGCCCAGTCTCTCTCTCGCTCACATTCTCTCTCACCCACTCCCTCTTGCCCACTCTTTCACTCTCGCCCACTATCTCCCTCTGCCCCCTCTCTCTCGCCCACTCTCTCTCTCGCCCACTCTTCGTCTGCCACCTCACTCACTCTCGCCCACACTCTCTCTCGCCCACTCTGTCTCAGCGCCACTCTCTCACTCCCACTCTTTCTCTCACCCACTCTCTCCCTCACCCACACTCTCTCTCGCCTTCACTCTCTCTCACCCACTCTCTGTCGCCCACTCTTTCTCTCGCCTACTCTTTCTCTATCGCCCACACTCTCTCTCTCGCCCACACTCTCTCGCCCTCTCTCTCTCGCCCACTCTCTCTCTCGCCCACTCTTTCTCTCACCGTGCTCTCTCACCAACTCTCGCACCGACTCTCTCGCCCAGTTTCTCTCTCACCCACTCTCTCTCTCTCTTCCACTATCTCTATCTCCCCCACCCTCACTCTCGCCCACTCTCTCTATTGCCCACCCTCTCTCTTCCCCACACTAGCTCTCACCCTCACTCTCTCTCTCACCCATTCTCTCTTTCGCCCAGTCTTTCTCTCGCCTATTGTCTCTCTACCTCGCTCTCGCCCACTCTCTTTCTCGTGCACTATCTCTCTCTGCCCCCCTCTCACTCTCACGTGCACACTCTCTCGCCCACACCTGCTCTTGCCCACTCTCTCTCTCGCCCACTATCTCCCTTGCCCACACTCTCTCACCCCCAATCTTTCTCTCGCCCACTCCCTCTCTCTCACCCACTCTCTCTCACCCACTCTCTCACTCCCTCTCTTTCTCTCACCCACTCTCTCACTCCCACTTTCTCACTCACACACTTTCTCTCACCCACTCTCTCTCATCCCCTCTCTCTCTCACCCACTCTCTGTCACCCCCACTCTCTCTCTTGCCCACTCTCTCCCTCTGTCCCCTCTCTCACTCTCGCACACTCTGTCTATCCCCCACTCTCTCCCACTCTCGTTCTCCCACTCTCTCCCTCTCGCCCACTCTCTCTCTCACTTGCGCACTCTCTCACTCTCGCCCACTCTCTCACTCTCGCCCACTCTCACTCTCGCCCACTCTCTCACTGTCGCCCACTCTCTTCCTCTGCCCCCCTCTCACTCTCTCCCACTCTCTCTCTTGCCCACTCTCTCTCTCTCCAACTGTCTCTCTCTCGCCCACTCTCTCATTCTCTCCCACTCTCTCTTGCCCACACACTCTCTCTCGCACACATTCTCTCGCGCCCACTCTCTCTCTCTCGCCCACTCTTTCTCTAGCCCATTCTCTCTCACACCCTCTCTCTCCCCCACTCTCTCTCTTGCCCACTCTCTGTCTCGCCCACTCTCTCACTCTCACCCACTCTCTCTCTCGCCCACTCTCTTTCTCTCACCCACTCTCTCTCTCTCCCCCACTCTCTCTGTCTTGCCCACTCTCTCTCTCCCGCACACTCTCACCCGCCCATTCTCTCTCCCTCATCCACTCACTCTCTCTCTCTCTCTCGCCCACTCTCTCTCTCACCAACTCTCTCACTCTCGCCCACTCTCCCTCGCCCACTCTCTCTCTCTCCCCCAATCTCTCTCTCTCACCCACTCTCTCTCTCGCCCACTCTCTCTCGCCCACCCTCTCTCTCGTCCACACTCTCTCGCCCACTCTCTCTCACCCACTCTCTCACTCTCTCCCACTCTCTATAGCCCACTCTCTCTCTCTCAACCAATCTCTCTCTCGCCCACTCTCTCGCGCGGACTCTCTCTCGCCCACTCTCTCTCTCTCGTCTACTCTCTCTCACACCCTCTCTCTCTGCGCCACTCTCTCTTTATCATCCACTCTTCTCGCTCTCACCCACTCTCTCTCTCTCGCCCACTCTCACTCTCTCCCATTCTCACCCTCACCCACTCTCTCTCTTGCCCACTGTCTCTCTCTCTCTCTCTCACACACACACTCTCGCCCACTCTCTCTCCCTCGCGCCCACTCTCTCTCTCTCTCCCACTCTCTCTCTCGCGCCCACTCTCTCTCTCGCCCACCCTCTCGCTCTCACCCACTCTCTCCCTCTCGCCCACTCTCACTCTCTCCCATTCTCACCCTCGCCTACTCTCTCATTCTCACCCACACTCTCCCTCTGCCCCCTCTCTCACTCTCGCCCACTCTCTCTCACTCTCTCCTGCACCACCCTCACTCTCTCCAGCCCTTCGGTCTCAATTGCACCCTCTGTCACTTTCTCCCCACTCTCTCACTTATCCCTGTCTGTCGCTCTATCTCGCTCTTGCTCTATCTCTCTCTTGCTCTTCCTGTGCCATTCTCTCCCTCTTTTGCTCATCTCCTCTCTCGCCATCTCCCCCTCTCTTGCTCCCCCTTTCTCCCCCTCATTGTCCCCTCTCCCTCACACTGCCTCAACTCCCCTCTCGTCCCCTCTCTCTCCCTCTCTCTCTTCCCCTCTCTCGTCCACTCTGTTGTCCCCCTCTCGCATCCCCCCTTTCTTTTCCCCTCGCATTCCCTCTCTATCCCCCATCGCCCCCTCTCCCTTGTCCCCTCTCTCTCCCTCTCTCATCCCCGCTCTCTCCCCCTCTCTCTCCCTCTCTCGCCCCCCCATCATTCCCTCTCTCTCTCCCTGTATCGTCCCCTTTCTCTCCCTCTCTCACCCTCTCTCTCCCCCCATTGTCCCCTCTCTGTCCCTCCCTCATCCCCTCTCTTGACCCCTCTTGACCCCTCTCTCTCCCTCCTTCGTTCCCTCTCTCTACCCTCTCATCCCCTTTCTCTCTCCCCTCTCGTCCCCTCTTTCTCCCTCCCTCATCCCCTCTCTCTCCCCATATCGTCCCCCTCTCCCTCTCTCTCCCTCTCTCTCCTCCCCATTGTCCTCTCGCTCTCTCTCTCTCTCCTTTGTCCCCCCCTCTCTCTCTCATCCCCTCTTTCTCCCGCTCTCTCTCACTCTCTCACCCCCCATCATCCCCTCTCTCTCCCCGTATCGTCCCCTTTCTTTCCCTCCCTCTCCTTCTCTCGTCACCCTCTCTCACCCCCACTCTCGTCTCCTCTCTCTCACCCCAAACGTCCCCTCTCTCTTCCGCTCTCATACCCGCTCTCGCCCCCTCTCTCCCTCTCGCACCCCCCATCGTCCCCTCTCTCACTCTCATTCGTCCCCTCTCTCTCCCTCTCTTATCCCCACTCTCTCCCCCTCTTGGCCCCGTCTCTCCCCCATTGTCCCCTCTTTCTCCCTCTCTTCCTTCTCTCTCCGTCTCTCTCCATCTCTCTCCTCCATTGACCCCTCTCTCCCTCTCTCGTCCCCTGTCTCACCCCCATCGTCCCCTCTCTCCCCCTCTCTCTCCCTCTCCCCCATCCTACCCGCGCTCTCCCCATCTTGTCCCTTCTCTCTCACCCTGTCACCTCTGTCTCCCCTATCATCCCCTCTCTCTCCCTCTCTCCCCTCTCTCCCTCCCCTCTCTGTCCCACTCACGTCCCCTCTCTACCCCTTCGTCCTCTCTCTCTCTCCCTCATGTCCCATCTCTCTTACACTCTTTCTCCCCCCCTCGTCCCCTCGCTCACCCCTCTCATCACCTCTCTCTCTCCCTCTCTCATCCCCTCTCTCTCTCCCCTCTCGTCCCCTCACACTCCCTCACTTGCCCCCACTCTCTCCCACTCTCGTCCCCTCTCCATCCCTCATTGTTCCCCCCTCTCATCCACACTCTCTCCCCTATCATCCCCCCCCTCTCTCTCTCTCCCCTCTCTGTCCCACTCTCGTCCCATCTCTACCTCTCTCGTCCCCCCTCACTACCCCCTCGTCCTCTCTCTCTCGCCCTCGTCCCATCTCTCTTACCCTCTCTCTACCCCACTCTCGTCCCCTCGCTCCCCCATCTCATCACCTCTCTCCCCCTCTTTCTTCCCCTCTCTCTCCCTCTCTCTCCTCGCTCTCTTCAATTGCCCCCCTCTCTCCCCCATCGTCCACTCTCTCTCCCCCATCTTCCCCTCTCTCTCCCTCTCTCCCCATCGACCACTCTCTCTCCCTCTCTCAACTCCTCTCTCTCCCCCTCTTGTCCCCTCCCTCTCCTTCACTTGCCCCACTCTCTCCCACTCTCGTCCCCCCTCTATCCCTCATTGTTCCCCCCATCTCATACACACTCTCTCCCCTATCATCCCCCCTCTCTCTCTCCCCTCTCCCTCACCTCTCTGTCCCACTCTCATCCCCTCTCTACCTCTCTCATCCCCTCTCTCTACCTCCTCGTCCTCTCTCTCTCCCCCTCTTGTCCCATCTGTCATCCCCTCTCTCTCCCCCCTCTCGTCCCCACGCTCCCCCTCTCATCACTTCTCTCCTCCTCTCACTTTCCCTCTCTCTCCCGCCATCGTCCCCTCTCTCTCCCTCTCTCTCCCCGCTCTCTTCAATCGTCCCCCCATCGTCTACTCTCTCTCTCCCCCATCGTCCCCTCTCTCTCCCTCTCTCCCCCATCGTCCCCTCTCTCTCCCTCGCTCCCCCATCGACCACTCTCTCTCCCTGTCTCATCTCCTCTCTCTCTCCCCCCCTTGTCCCCTCCCTCTCCCTCACTTGCCCCCACTCTCTCCCACTCTTGTCCCCTCTCTATCCCTCATTGCTCCCCCTCCCTCTCTCGTTAACACTCTCTCCCTCATTCGTCCCCTCTTTCTCCCTCTGTCTCCCTCTCTCTCCCCCCCATCGTCCCCTCTCCCTCCCTCTCCCTCCCCTCTCTCCCCTATTGTCCGCTCTCTCTCTCTTCCCCTCTCTCTCCCCCATCATCCACTCTCTCTCACTCCATCGTCCCCCCACTCTCCCTCTCTCCCCCATCGTCCACTCTCTCTCCCTCTCTCGTCCCTTCTCTCTCCCCCCATCGCCCCTTCTCCCTCCCTCTCTCTCCCCTCTCCCTCCCCTTCTCTTTCCTTCTCTCGTCCCCTCACTCCACTCCTCTCATCACCTCTCTCTCCCCGCTATCTCCCCCATCATCCTCTCTCTCTCCCCACATCGCCCCCTCTCTCTCCGTCTCGTCCCCTTGCTCCCCCATCACCTCTCTCCCCCCATCGTCTCCTCTCTCTCCTATCTCGTTCCCTCTCTCTCCTCCTCTCATCCCCTCTCTCTCCCCTTTCTCTCCCCTCTCCCGCCCACTCCCTTCCCCCCTCTCTCTCTCCTTCCCTCGTCCCCTCTCTATCCCTCTCTCGTCCCCTCTCTCCCCCTCTCCTCACCTCTCTCTCCACCCATCTTGTCACCTCTCTTTCCCCTCTCTCGCCCCTCTCTTGTCCCCTCTCTCTCCCATTGTCCCCTCTCTCTCCCTCTGAACCCATCGTCCCCTCTCCCTCCCCCATCAACCCCGTCTCTCCTCACCATCGTCCCCTCTCTCTCCCCCTCTCTCTCCCTCTCTCGTACCCCTCCCTCTCTTCCCCTCTCTCTCCCTCTCTCTTCCCCTCTCTCTCCCTCCCTCGTCCCCTCACTATCCCTCTCTCGTCCCCTTTCTACCCCCTCTCGTCCCTGCTCTCCCCCTCTCCTCACCTCTCTCTCCACCCTCTCGTCTCCTCTCTTTCCCCCCTCTCGCCCCTCTCTTGTCCCCCTCTCTCCCCCATTGTCCCCTCTCTCTCCCTCTCTCCCCCTCTGCACCCATCGTTCCCTCTCTCTCCCCCATGGCCCCCTCTCTCTCCCCCTCTCGTCCCCTCTGTCTCACCCTATCGTCCCCTCTCTCTCCTCCCATCATCCCCTCGACCTTCACCCCATCGATCCCTCTCTCTCCCTCTCTCCCCCTTTCTCTCTCTTCCCCTCTCTCTCCCTCCTTTGTTCCCTTTCTCTCCCCTTTCCCCTCTCTCGCCCCCTCCATTTCCCCCCTCTCTCTCCCTCCCTCGTCCCCTCTCTATCCCTGTCTCGTCCCCTTTCTCCCCCCTGTCTTCCCCGCTGACCCCTCTCCTCACCTCTCTCTCCACCCCTCTTGTCACCTCTCTTTCCCCTCTCTCGCCCCTCTCTTGTCCCCTCTCTCTCCCTCTCTCCCCCTCTGCACCCATCATCCCCTCTGTCTCACCCCATCGTCCCCTCTCTCCCCCCACCGTTCCCTCTCTCTCCCCCCATCGACCCCTCTCTCTCCCTCTCTCATCCCCTCTCTCTCTCTCTTCCCCTCTCTCCCTCTCTTGTCCCCTCTTTCTTCCTCAATCTCTCTCCCTCTCTCTTCCCCTCTCTCTCTCTCATTTACCTTCGCTCTCTCCCTCTCGTCACCTCTCGCTCCCCTCTCCCCCCTCCCCATCATCCCCTCTCTCTCCCTCTCTCGTCCCCTCGCTCCCCCATCACCTCTCTCACCCTCTCTCTTTCCCTCTCGCTCTCATCCCCTCTCTCTCCCCCTCTCGTCACCTCTCTCACCCCTCTCTTGTCCCCTCTCTCCCCTCTCTCGACCCCTTACCCTCCCTCTCTCTCCCCCCATCCCCATCGTCCACCCTCTCCCCCTTTCATTCCCCCTCTCTCTTACCTATCGTTCCCGCTCTTTCCTTCTCACGTTCCCCCCTCTCTCCCCCTCTCGTCCCCTCACCCCATCACCTCTCTCCTCCCATCGTCCCCTCTCTCTCCCAACTCGTCCCCTCACTCCACTCCTCTCGTAACGTCTCTCTCTCCGCTCTCTCTCCCCCTCTCGTCCCCTCGCTCCCCCCTCTCATCACCTCTCTCACCCTCTCTCTCCCCCTCTCGTCCCCTCGCTCCCCCATCACCTCTCTCACCCTCTCTCTTCCCCTCTCTCTCGTCCCCTCTATCTCCCCCTCTCGTCACCTCTCTCTCCCCTCTCCCGTCCTTCTCTCGACCCCTCTCCCTCCCTCTCTCTCCCCCTCATCCCCATCGTCCACACTCTCTCCCCCTCTCGTCCCCCTCTCTCCCCCCATCATCCCCTCTCTCACCCCATCCCCCTCTCTCCCTCTCGTCCCCCTCTCTCCCCCAATCGTCCCCTCTCTCTCTCCCGCCCCTCTCTCTCCCTCGCTCATCCCTTCTCTCTCACCCCGTCCCCCTCTCTCCCCTCTCGCCCCTCCTCTCTCCCCCATCGTCCCCACTCTCTCCCTCGCCTCTCTCTCCCCATCTCACTCCCCCTCTCTCTCCCCCCATCATCCTCTCTCTCTCTCCCCTCTCGTCCCCTCACTCCACTCCTCTCGTCTCCTCTCTCTCCCCTCTCTCCCCTCTCTGTCACCTCTCTCGTTCCCTCTATTTCCTCCTCTCATCCCCTCTCTCTCCCCTTTCTCTCCCCTCTCTCGCCCCCTCCCTTCCTCCCATCCCTCTCTTGTCCCCTTTCTCCTCCCTCTCATCCCCACTCTCCCCCTCTCCTCACCTCTCTCTCCACCCCTC
This sequence comes from Chiloscyllium punctatum, assembly GCF_047496795.1. Taxonomy (NCBI): domain Eukaryota; kingdom Metazoa; phylum Chordata; class Chondrichthyes; order Orectolobiformes; family Hemiscylliidae; genus Chiloscyllium; species Chiloscyllium punctatum. The sequence continues at coordinate 58,975,469 of NC_092759.1, read as the reverse complement.
TCGTCACCTCTCTTTCCCCTCTCTCGCCCCTCTGTTGTCCCCTCTCTCTCCCTCTCTCCCCCTCTGCACCCATCATCCCCTCTGTATCACCCCATTGTCCCCTCTCTCCCCCATCATCCCCTCTCTCTCCCCACATCGACCCCTCTCTCTCCCTCTCTCTCCACACCGTCATCCCTTCTCTCTCCCCCTCGCTCTCCCTCTCTCATCCCCTCTCTCTCTTCCTCTCTCTCTCCCTCTCTTGTCCCCTCTCTCTCCCTCTCTCTTCCCCCCTCTCTCTCTGCCCCTTTCTCGTTACCCCTCTCGTTACCTCTCTCTCCCCTCTCTCGTCCCCTCTCTCCCCCCCTCGTCCCCCCTCTCTCCCTCAATCTCTCCCCGTCTCACTCCCCCTCTCTCTCTCCCCATCGTCCCTTCTCTGTTCTTCTCTCGTCCCCTCTCTCTCCCCCTCTCGTCCCCTCGTTCCCCCATCACCTCTCTCCCCCCATCATCCCCTCTCTCTCCCCCCTCATCCCCTCACTCCACTCCTCTCGTCACCTCTCTCTCCCCTCTCTCTCACCTTTCTCATTCCCTCTCTCTCCTACTCTCATCCCCCTCTCTCCCCTTTCTATCCCTCTCTCGTCCCCTTTCTCGCCCCTCTCTTGACCCCTCTCTCTCCCTCTCTCCCCCTCTGCACCCATTGTTCCATCTCTCTCCCCCATCGTCCCCTCTCTCCCCCCACATCGCCCCCTCTCTCTCCCTCTCTCTCCCCACTGTCGTCACCTCTCTCTCCCCCCTCTCCCTCTCTCTTCCCCTCTGTCTCTCTCTTCCGCTCTCTCTCACTCTCTCGTCCCCTCTCTCCCTCGTCTCGTCCCCACTCTCTCCCTCAATATCTCCCCCTCTCTCTTCCCCTCCCTCTATCACTTCCCCTCTATTGCTCCCTCTCGTCACCTCTCTCTCCCCTCTCTCCCCTCTCTCTCTCCTCTCTCGTACCCTCTCTCTCCTTCTCTCTCCCCCCTCCCCATCATCCCCTCTCTCTCCCCCTCTCGTCCACTCTCTCTCCCCCATAGTCACCTCTGTCTCCCTCTCTCTCCACTCTCTCCCTCTCTCTCTTCCCCTCTCTCTCCATCATTGGTACCCCTCTCTCCCGCTCTCGTCACCTCTCCCCCATCATTTGTCCCCTCTCTCTCCCCCATCGTCCCCTCTCTCTTCCACCCTCGTCCCTTCTCTCTCACTCTCCTCCCCTCTCGCTCCCTCTCCACTCTCTCCTTCTCTCATCGCCTCTCTATCGCCCTCTCGTCCGCTCGCTCCCCCCCTCTCATCACCTTTCCCACCCTCTCTCTTCCACTCTCTCTCTCATCCCCTCTCTCTCCCCCTTTCGTCACCTCTCTCGACCCCTCTCTCTCCCTCTCCTCCTCTCTCTCCCCCTCTCTCTCTTTCCCCCCTCTCCCCCCTCTCGTCTCCTCTCTCTCCCACAATCTCTCCCCCTTTCTCTTCCCCTCTTTCTCTCCCTCTCGTTGCCTCTCTGTCGTCCCATAGTTCCCCCCACTCTCTCCCGTCCCCTCTCTCTCCCTCTCTCGTCTCCTCTCTCTCTCCACCCACGTCCTCTCTCCCACCCCTTATTGTCCCACCTCTCCTACCCTCCCTCTCCCCCTCTCTCCCCCCATCGTCCCCTATGTCTCCCTCTCTCTCCCCTCTCTCTTGTCTGTCTCTTCCGCATCGTCTCCTCTCTGGCCACCCATCGTCCCCTTTCTCTCCCTCTCTTCCCACATCGTCACCTCTCTCTCCCTCTCTCTCCCCCATCGTCCCCTCTCTCTCCCTCTCTCTCCCCCATCGTCCCCTCTCTCTACCCTCTCTCTCCTCCTTTTGTCCCCTCACTCTCCCCACATCGTCCCCTCTCTCTCTAACCCATTGTCCCCTCTCTCTCCTTCTCTCGTCCCCTCTGTCTCCCCTATCATCCCCTCTCTCTCCCCTCTCACTCCCACCCCTCTCTCTCCTCCCCTCGTCCCCTCTCTCTCTCTCCTCCCCTCTCGTTCCCACCACTCTCTCTCCTCCTCTTGTCCCCCCTCTCTCCCCCATCGTTCCCTCTCTCTCCCCCTCTCGTCCCTTCTCTCTCACCTCCATCCCCTCTCTCGCCCCCATCATCCCTTCTCTTTCCCCATCCTCCCCTCTCTCTCCACCTCTCGTCCCTTCTCTCTCATCCAGTCCCTCTCTCTCTCCTCTCGTCCCCTCTCTCTCCCGCCCATCTTTCTCCCTCTCACTCCCCCTCTCTCTCCCCCCATCGTCCCCTCTCTTTCCTTCTCTTGTTCCTTCTCTCTCCTCCTCTAATCCACTCTCCCTCCCCCATCGACCCTCTCTCCCCTCTCTCTCCCCCATTGAGCCCTCTCTCTCCCCTCTCTCTCCCCCTCTCTCTTCCCCTCTCTCTCTTCCCCTCTCTCTCTTCCCCTCTCTCTCTCCCTCTCTTGGCCCCTCCCTCACCCAACTCTCCCCTCTCACTCCCACTCTTTCTCCCCCCACCGTCCCCTCTTTTTCCTTCTCTTGTCTCCTTTCTCTCCCCCTTTCGTCCCCTCGCTCCCCATCACCTCTCTCCCTGCTTGTCCCCTCACTCCACTCCTCTCATCACCTCTCTCTCCCCTCTCTCTCCCCTTTCTGTCCCCTCTCTCGCCCCCTCCATTTCCCCCTCTCTCTTCCTCCCTCGTCCCCTCTCTATCCCGGTCTCATCCCCTTGATCTTCCCTCTCGTCCCCTGTCTTCCCCTCTCATCACCTCTCTCCACCCCTCTCATCACCTCTCTTTCCCCTCTCTCGCCCCTCTCTTGTCTCCTCTCTCTCTCCCATCGTTCCCCCCCTCTCTCTCTCTCTCTGTGCCCCCACTCTCCCCCTATCGTTCCCTCTCTCTCCCGCATTAGTCCCCCCCTCCTGCTCTCATCCTCTCTCCCCCTCTCGTCCCCTCTGTCTCACCGCATCGTCCCCTCTCTCCCTCTCTAACCCCACCCCCACGTCGTCCCCTCTCTCTCTCCCCTCTCTCCCCTCTCTCCCTCTCCCTCTCCATCGTCCCCTCTCTCTCCCTCTCTCTCCCGTCTCGCTCCCCCTCTCGTCCCCTCTCTCACCCCCTATCATCTCCTCTCTCACACCCCATTGTCCCCTCTCTCTCCCCCTCCCGTCTCAATCCTTCATTCGTCCCCCCTTTCCCCCTGACCCTCTCTCTCCTCCAGGGTCCTCTCTCCCCCTCTCGCCCCCTCTCTCCCCCATCGTCCCCTCTCTCTCCCCCTTTTGTCCCCACTTTCTCCCTGTCTCGTACCCTCTCTCTCCCACCATCGTCCCTACTCTCTCCCCACGTCATCTCCTCTCTCTCCCTCTGGTCCCCTCTCTCTCTCCCATCGTCACCTGTCTCCCTTCACTCTCTCCCCCATCATGCCCTCTCTCTTCCTCATCGTCCCCTCTGTCACCTCAATCTCTCCCCCGTCGTCCCCTCTCTCTCCACATTGTGCCCTCTCTATCCCACCATTGTACCCTCTCTCTCCCTCTCTCTCCATTCTCTCCCCTCTCTGTCCCCGACTCGCCCCTCTCTCTCCCCCCATCGTCCCCTCTCTCTCCTCTCTCTCCACCCCTCTTCATCCTCTCTCTCCTCCTCTCTCTCTCCCTCTCCATACCCCCTTCCCCATCGTCCCCTCTCTGTCCCCCCATCCCCTCTCTCTCCTCCCATCGTCCCCTCTCTCTCCCCTCTCTCTCCTCTCTCTCTCCTCTCTCTCTCTCCCTCCATCGTCCCCTCTCTCTCCCTCTCCCTCTCTTTCTCCCCGTCTCTCCCCTATCATCCCCCTCCCTCCTTTTCTCTCCCCTCTCTCTCCTCCTCTCGACCCATCCCTCTCCCTCTCTCATCCACTCTCTCTCCCCCATCATCACCTCTCTCATCCCCCATCGTCCCCTCTCTCTCCCTCCCCTTTCAATCCCTTGTTCCCTCTCTCCCACATCGCCCCTCTCTAACCCTCACTCTCCCCCTTTCTCCCCCATCGTCCCCTCTCTGTCCCCCTATCGTCCCCTCTCTCGCCCCCTGTCTCGTCCCCTCTCTCTCCCACCATTGTCCGCATTCTCTCCCCATCCTCCCCTTTCTCTACCTCCCTCTACCCTCTCTCTCACCCCATCCTCCCCTCTCTCTCCCCCATTGTCCCCTCTCTCTCCCTCTCTCTCCTCTATCTCCCTCACTCTTCTCTCTCTCTCTCCTCTCATCGTCCTCTCTCTCCCCATCATCCCCTCTCTCTCCCTCTCTCTCACCTCTCTCTCCACTGTCGCTCCCCTCTCTCTCTCCACATCGTCCAGTCTCTCTCCCTCTCTCTCTCTCCCCTCTCTCTCCCCCATCGTCTTCTCTCTCTCCCTCTCTCTCTCCTCTATCTCGCCCCATCTTCCCCTCTCTCGCCTTCTCTCATCCCCTCTCTCGTCCCCTCTCTCTCTCTCCCATCGTCCACCCCCTCCCTCTCTCTCCCCTCCCTATCCCGCTCTCGTCCCCTCAATTTCCTCCCATCGTCCAATCGGTCTCCCCTCTCTCTCCCCCTCTCATCCCCTCCCTCTCTCTCTTTTGTCCCCTCTCTCTCCCCCCATCGTCCCCCTCTCTCCCTCTCTCTCCCCTCTCTCTCCCTCTCTCGTCCCCTCTCTCTCACCCCATCGTCCCCTCTCTCTCACTCTCTCTCCCCCCCATCATCCCGACTCTCTCACCCTTTCGTCCCCTTCCTCCACTTCTCTCGTACCTTCTCTCTCCCCCATCGTGCCCTCTCTCTCTCTCTCCCATTGTCCACTCTCTCTCTCCCTCTGTCTACCCCCATCGTCCCCTCTCTCCCCCTCTCTCGTATCCTCTCTCTTACCATCGTGCCCTCTCTTTCCCCCAGTCATCCCCTCTCTCTCTCCCTCTCTCTCCCCCCATTGGCTCCTCTTTCACCCCATCTCTCCCCTCTCTCTCCCTCATTAGTTCCCCTCTCTCCCCCTCTCGTCCCCTCGCTCCCCCTCTCATCACCTCTCTCCCCCTCTCGTCCCTTCTCTCTCACCCCTGTCCCCTCTCTCTCCCCTCGCTGTCTCTCTCTCTTCCCCTCTCGCTTCCTCCCTTTCTCTATCCTTCTCTCGTCCCCTCTCTCTCCCCTCTCGTCCGCTAACTCCCCCTCTCATCACCTGCTCCCCCCTCTCTTCTCTCTCTCTCTCATCACCTCTCTCCCTCTCTCAACCCTCTCTCTCCACCCTCGTCCTCTCTCTCTCTCCCCCTCTTGTCGCAATTCTGTTACCGTCTCACTCCCCCTCTCTCCGCCTCTCACTCTTCCACTCTTCCCCCATCATCCCCTCTCTCTCCCTCCCGTCCCCTCGCTTCCCCCTCTCATCACCTCTCTCCCCCTCTCTCTCTTCCCCTCTCTCTCTCTCTCGACCACACTCTCTCCCCTCTCTCGTCCCCTCTCTCCCCCCTCATCCAATCTTTCTCCCCTCTCTAGTCCCCTCTCCCTCCCCCTCTTTCTCTCCCTCTCTCGTCCCCTCTGTCTCCCTCTCTCTCCCCGTCGCCCCCATTGTCCCCACTCTATCCACTTCTCATCCCCTCTCTCTACCTCATCATCCCCTCTATCTCCCCAATCATCCTATCTCTCTCTCCCCCTCTCTCTCCCTCTCTCATCCCCTCTCGCTACCCCCATAGACCCTTCTCTCTCACCCCCATCCCCCTCCCCTCTCGTCCCCTCTCTTTCCCTCTCACCTCCCCTCTCTCTCCCTCCCCTCTCTTTCCCTCTCTCGTCCCTTCTCTCTCCACCCTCGTCCTCTCTCTCTCCTCCTCTTGTCCGACCTCTCTTGCCCTCTCTCTCGCCCCTCTCTCCCCCTCACTGACCCCCCCGCCCCCAATCGTCCCCCTCTCTCTCCCTCTTGTGCCCTCACTAACCCCACTCGTCACCTCTCTCCCCTCTCTCTTCCCCTCTCTCCGTCTCTCTCTCCTCCCTATCACCTCTCTCGTCCCCTCTCTCTCCCCCTTTCTCCCTCTCTCGTCCCCTCTCTCTACCGCCATCATCCCTCTCTGCCCCCTCTCTCCCCCTCTCTCTACCCCCATCGTCCACCCTTTCTCCCTCTCTCATCACCTCTCTCCCCCTCTCATGCCCTCTCTTTACCCCATCGCCCGTCTCTCTTCCCCATCGTCCCCTCTCTCATCCCCTATCATCCATTCTCTCTCACCCCCATCCCCCCTCTCCACCCTTGTCCCGTCTCTCTCCCTCTCTCCTCCCCTCTCTCTCCCTCCCCCATCTCTCCCTATCTCATCCCATCTCTCTCCACATTCGTCCTCTCTCTCTCTCCCACTCTTGTCCCACCTCTCTTAACCTCTCTCTCCCCCCTCTCCCCCCTCACTCCCCGCTCTCCCCCCTTCGTCCCCTCTCTCTCCACACTCGTCCTCTCTCTCTCCCCCTCTTGTCCCACATCTATTACCCTCTCTCTCACCCCTCTCACTCCCCTCTCTCCCCCTCTCATCCCCTCTCTCTACCCTCTCTCGTCACATATCTCTCCCTGTCTCTCCCCATCACCCCCATCATCCCCGCACTCTTCCCCTCTCGTCCCCCCTCTCTCCCCCATCATCCCTTGTCTCTCTCCCATCCACCCCTCTCTCTCCCACTCTTGTCCCCTCTCTCTCCCCCTATCGTACCTTCTCTCTCCCACCCATCCATCTCTCCCCTCTCGTCACCTTTCTCTCACCTCTCTCCTCTCCTCTCTCTCTCCCTCCCAACTCCCTCTCTCGACCCTCTCTCTCCACCCTCGTCCTCTCTCTCCCCCTCTTGTCCCACCTCTCTTACCCTCTCTGTCCCCCCACTCTCCCCCACTCACTCCCCCACTGTCCCCCCATCGTTCCCTCTCTCTCCTTCTCTCGTCCACTCTCTCCCCTCCTCACTTCCCCTCGCTCCCCCATCTCATCACCTCTCTCCCCCACAACTTCTCCCCTCACTCTCTCTCGTCTCCTCTCTCTCTCCCTCATGTCACCTCTCTCGTCCCCTCTCTCCCCCTCTCATCGCCTCTCTCTCCCTCTCTCTCCTGATCACCCCCACCGTCCCCGCTCTCAGCCCCCCTCGTCCCCTCTCTCTTCCCCCATCATCCCCTCTCTCCCCCCCTCTCCGCCCCTCTCTCCCCCTATCGTCCCTTCTCTCTAACACTCGTACACTCTGTCTCCCCTCTCGTCCCCTCTCTAAACCTCTCTACTCTCCTCTCTCCCTCCCCCTCTCTCTCTCTCTCAACCCTCTCTCTCCACTCTCATCCTCTCTCTCTCCCCTCTTGCCTCACTCCTTTTACCCTCTCCCTCCCCCTCTCTCCGCCTCTCACTCTTCCACTCTCCCCCCCCATTGTCCCATCTCTCTCCTTCTCTCGTCCCCTCTCTCTCTCCCTCTCGTCCCCTCGCTCGCCCCTCTCATCACCTCTCTGCCCGTCTCTCTTCCCCTCTCTCTTGTTCACTCTCTCTCCCCCTCACGTTACCTCTCTCTCCCCTCTCTCGTCCCCTCTCTCCCCCTCTCATCCAATCACTCTCCCCTCTTTCGTCCCCAATCCCTCCCCCTCTCTCTCTCCTGTTCTCGTCCCCTCTATCTCCCTCTTTCTCCCCATCACCCCCATCGTCCCTGCTCTCTCCACGTCTCGTCCCCCCTCTCTCCCCCATCATCCCCTCTCTCTCTCCATCCTCCCATATCTCTCCCTCTCTCTCCCCCTCTCTCTCCCCCTGTCATCCCCTCTCTCTCCCCTCATAGACCCTTCTCTCTCACCCCCATCCCCCCCTCCCCTCTTGTATCCTCTCTGTCCCTCTCTCCTCCCCGCTCTCTCCCTCCCCTCTCTTTCCCTCTCTCGTCCCTTCTCTCTCCACCATCGTCCTCTCTCTCTCCCCCTCTTGTCCCACCTCTCCTGTCCTCTCTCTCGCCCCTCTCTCCCCCTCACTGCCCCCTCTCCCCCATCGTGCCCTCTCTCTCTCCCCTTCTTGTCCCACCTCTCCTGTCCTCTCTCTCACCCCTCTCTCCCCCCTCACTGCCCCCTCTCCCCCATCGTCCCCTCTCTCTCTCCCCTCTTTTACCCTCACTATCCCCTCTCATCACCTCTCTCCCTCTCTCATGCCCTCTCTCTCCTGCCATCGCCCCTCTCTCTTCCACATCGTCCCCTCTCTCTCCCCCTCTCGTCCCCTCACTACCCACTCTCATCACCTCTCTCCCCTCTCTCTTCCCCTCTCTCCGTCTCTCTCTCCTCCCTATCACCTCACTCGTCCCCTCTCTCTCCCCCTTTCCCCCTCACTCCTCCCCTCTCTCTACCCCCATCATCCACTCTCTCTCCCCCTCTCTCATCACCTCTCTCCCTCTCTCATGCCCTCTCTCTCCCACCATCGCCCCTCTCTCTTCCCCATCATCCCCTCTCTTACTCCCTATCGTCCCTTCTCTCTCACCCCCATCCCCCTCTCTCCCCGCTTGTCCCCTCTCTCTCCCTCTCTCCTCCACTCTCTCTCCCTCCCCTTTCTCCCCTCTCTCCTCCCCTCTCTCTCCCTCCCCCCCTCTCTCCCTCTCTCGACCCATCTCTCTCCACACTCGACCTCTCTCTCTCCCCCCCTTGACCCACCTCTCTTACCCTCTCTCTCAACCCTCTCTCCCCCTCTCACTCCCCTGTCTCTGCCATCATCCCCTATCTCTCCTTCTCTCGTCCCCTCTCTTTCCTCCTCTCATCCGCTAGTTCCCCCTCTCATCACCTGCTCCCCCCTCTTCCCCCCCTCTCTCTCGTCCCCTCTGTCTCACCCTCATGTTGTCCCCTCTCTCTCCCCCTCTCATCCCCTCTCTCTCCCCCATCATCCCCTCTCTCCTTTTCTCATCCCCTCGCTCCCCTTCTCATCATCTCTCTCCCCCTCACTTCCCCTCTCTCTCTCCCCCTCCCGTCCCCTCTCTCTCCCCCATCATCCCCTCTCTCCTTCTCTCGTCCCCTCTCTCCCCTCCTCTCTTCCCCTCGCTCCCCTTCTCATCATCTCTCTCCCCCTCACTTCCCCTCTCTCTCTCTCCCTCTCGTCCCCTCTCTCTCCCCCCATCATCACCCCTCTCTCTCTCTCGTCCCCTCTCTCTCCCCCTCATGTCACCTCTCTCTCCCCTCTCTAGTCCCCTCTCTCCCCCTCTCATCCCCTCTCTCTCCCCTCTCTCATCCCCTCTTCCTCCCCCTCTCTCTCCCTCTCTCATCCCCTCTCTCTTCCCCCATCATCCCCTCTCTCTCCCACTCTCCTCCCCTCTCTTTCCCCCTCTCGTCCCTTCTCTCTCCCGCTATCGTCCCTTCTCTCTGACACCCGTCCAATCTCTCCCCTCTCGTCCCCTCTCTCTCTCTCTCTCCTCCCCTCTCTCCCTCCGCTCTCTCTCCCTCTGTCAACCCTCTCTCTCCACCCTCGTCCTCTCTCTCTGCACCTCTTGTCCCACTTCTGTTACCATCACCCTCCCCCCTCCCTCCGCCTCTAACTCATCCACTCTCTCCCCATCGTCCCCTCTCTCTCCTTCTCTCGTCCCCTCTCTCTCCCCCCTCTCATCACCTCTCTCCCCCTCTCTCATTCCCTCCATCTCACCAATCATCCCATGTCTCTCTCTCTCTCCCACTCTCTCTCCCCCTCTCATCCCCTCTCTCTCCCCCCATCGACCCTTCTCTGTCACCCCATCCCCCCTCTCCCCTCTCGTCCCCTCTCTCTCCCTCTCTCCTCCGCTCTCTCCCTCCCCTGTTTCCCTCTCTCGTCCCTTCTCTCTCCACTCTCGTCCTCTCTCTCTCCACCTCTTGTTCCACCTCTCTTGCCCTCTCTCTCGCCCCTCTCTCCCCCCTCACTCTCCTCTCTCCCCCATCATCCCCTCTTTCTCCCTCTCTCGTCCCCTCTCTCCCCTTCTCATCACCTCATTCTGCCCCTCTCATCACCTCTCCAGCCCCTCTGTCTCACCTCTCTCGTCCCCTCTCTCTCCCCCCAATCTCGTCCCCACTCTTTCCCCCTCTCTCTCCCTCTCTCCCTCACTCTCGTCCGCTACCTCCCCCGTCTCGTCCACACTCTTTCCCTCTCTCTTCCCCTCTCTCTTGTTTACTCTCTCTCCCCCTCACGTTACCTCTCTCTCCCCTCTTTCGTCCCCTCTCCCTCCCCTCTCTCTCTCCTATTCTCGTCCCCTCTATCTCCCTCTTTCTCCCCGTCACCCCCATCGTCCCTGCTCTCTCCACCTCTCGTCCCCCTCTCTCCCCCATCATCCCCTCTCTCTCTCCATCCTCCCATATCTCTCCCTCTCTCTCCCCCTCTCTCTCCCCCTGTCATCCCCTCTCTCTCCCCTCATAGACCCTTCTCTCTCACCCCCATCCCCCCTCTCCCCTCTTGTATCCTCTCTGTCCCTCTCTCCTCCCCGCTCTCTCCCTCCCCTCTCTTTCCCTCTCTCGTCCCTTCTATCTCCACCATCGTCCTCTCTCTCTCTCCCCCTCTTGTCCCACCTCTCCTGTCCTCTCTCTCGCCCCTCTCTCCCCCCTCACTGCCCCCTCTCCCCCATCGTGCCCTCTCTCTCTCCCCCTCTTGTCCCACCTCTCCTGTCCTCTCTCTCACCCCTCTCTCCCCCCTCACTGCCCCCTCTCCCCCATCGTCCCCTCTCTCTCTCCCCTCTTTTACCCTCACTATCCCCTCTCATCACCTCTCTCCCTCTCTCATGCCCTCTCTCTCCTGCCATCGCCCCTCTCTCTTCCACATCGTCCCCTCTCTCTCCCCCTCTCGTCCCCTCACTACCCACTCTCATCACCTCTCTCCCCTCTCTCTTCCCCTCTCTCCGTCTCTCTCTCCTCCCTATCACCTCACTCGTCCCCTCTCTCTCCCCCTTTCCCCCTCACTCCTCCCCTCTCTCTACCCCCATCATCCACTCTCTCTCTCCCTCTCTCATCACCTCTCTCCCTCTCTCATGCCCTTTCTCTCCCGCCATCGCCCCTCTCTCTTCCCCATCATCCCCTCTCTTACTCCCTATCGTCCCTTCTCTCTCACCCCCATCCCCCTCTCTCCCCTCTTGTCCCCTCTCTCTCCCTCTCTCCTCCACTCTCTCTCCCTCCCCTTTCTTCCCCTCTCTCCTCCCCTCTCTCTCCCTCCCCCCTCTCTCCCTCTCTCGACCCATCTCTCTCCACACTCGACCTCTCTCTCTCCCCGCCTTGACCCACCTCTCTTACCCTCTCTCTCAACCCTCTCTCCCCCTCTCACTCCCCTGTCTCCGCCATCATCCCCTATCTCTCCTTCTCTCGTCCCCTCTCTTTCCTCCTCTCATCCGCTAGTTCCCCCTCTCATCACCTGCTCCCCCCTCTTCCCCCCTCTCTCTCGTCCCCTCTGTCTCACCCTCATGTCGTCCCCTCTCTCTCCTTCTCTCGTCCCCTCTCTCTCCCCCATCATCCCCTCTCTCCTTCTCTCGTCCCCTCTCTCTCCCCCTCATGTCACCTCTCTCTCCCCTCTCTAGTCCCCTCTCTCCCCCTCTCATCCCCTCTCTCTCCCCTCTCTCATCCCCTCTTCCTCCCCCTCTCTCTCCCTCTCTCATCCCCTCTCTCTTCCCCCATCATCCCCTCTCTCTCCCACTCTCCTCCCCTCTCTTTCCCCCTCTCGTCCCTTCTCTCTCCCGCTATCGTCCCTTCTCTCTGACACCCGTCCACTCTCTCCCCTCTCGTCCCCTCTCTCTCCTTCTCTCGTCCCCTCTCTCTCCCCCCTCTCATCACCTCTCTCCCCCTCTCTCATTCCCTCTATCTCCCCCATCATCCCATCTCTCTCTCTCTCTCCCACTCTCTCTCCTCCTCTCATCCCCTCTCTCTCCCCCCATCGACCCTTCTCTGTCACCCCATCCCCCCTCTCCCCTCTCGTCCCCTCTCTCTCCCTCTCTCCTCCGCTCTCTCCCTCCCCTGTTTCCCTCTCTCGTCCCTTCTCTCTCCACTCTCGTCCTCTCTCTCTCCACCTCTTGTTCCACATCTCTTGCCCTCTCTCTCGCCCCTCTCTCCCCCCTCACTCTCCTCTCTCCCCCATCATCCCCTCTTTCTCCCTCTCTCGTCCCCTCTCTCCCCTTCTCATCACCTCATTCTGCCCCTCTCATCACCTCTCTCTAGCCCCTCTGTCTCACCTCTCTCGTCCCCTCTCTTTCCCCCCCCAATCTCGTCCCCACTCTTTCCCCCTCTCTCTCCCTCTCTCGTCCCCTCTCTCCCTCACTCTCGTCCGCTACCTCCCCCGTCTCGTCCACACTCTTTCCCTCTCTCTCCCCCCTCTCGTCACCTCTCTCCCCCCCCCCTCGTCACCTCTCTCTCTCTCTCGTCCCCTCTCTCTTTCCCCCTCCCTCCATGGTCCCCTCTCTCTCTCTCTCCCTCTCTCTCCCCCTCTGCCTCCATCGACCCCTATCTCCCCCCCCATTCGTCCCCCTCTCTCCCCCCCATCGTCCTGCCTCTCTCGCTCTCTCTCCCCTATCTCTCCCCCCATCGTCCCCTCTCTCTCCGTCTCTCTTACCGTCTCTCTCACCCCCATCCCCTCCTCTCCCTCTCTCGTCCCCTCTCTCTACCTCCCACATCCTCTCTGTCTCCCCCTCTTGTCCCATCTACATTACACTCTCTCTCCCTCCTCTCTCCCCCTCTCACTCCACCTCTCTCACCCCATCGTCTCCTCTCTCTCCCCCTCTCGTCCCCTCACTCCCCCCTCTCATCACCTCTCTCCCCTCTCTCCATCTCTCTCCTCTCCCTCTCACCTCTCTCGTCCGCTCTCTCACTCCCTCTCTCCCTCTCTCGTCCCCTCTCTCTCGCCCATCATCAACTCTCTGCCCCCTCTCTCCCACTCTCTCTCCCCTCTCTCTACCCCCATTGTCCCCTCTCTCTTCCCCATCGTCCTCTCTCTCTCCCCCATCATCCCTTCTCTCTCACCCCCGTCCCCCCCCCCTCTACCCGCTAGTCCCCTCTCTCCCTCTCTCCTCCCCTCTACCTCCTCCCCTCTCTCCCCCTCTCTCGTCCCCTCTCTCTCCGCACTCGTCCTCTCTCTCCACCTCTTGTCCCACCTCCCTTACCCTCTCTCTCCCCCTCTCCCCCCCTGTTCACCCCCCCTCTCCCCCATCGTCCCCTCTCTCTCCTCTTGTCCCCTCTCTCAACTCCTCTCTTCCCCTCACCCCCTCTCATAATCTCTCTCCGCCTCTGTCTTACCCTCTCTCTCCCTCTCTTGTTCCCTCTCTCTCCTTCTCTCGCCCCCTCTCTCTCCCTCTCTCATCCCCTCTCTCCCACCTCTCGTCCCCTCATTCTACCCCTCTCGTCACCTCTCTCCCCGCTCTCTCTCACCTCTCGTCCCTTCTTTCTCCCCATCTCATCCACTCTCTTTCCCCTCTCTCGTCCCCACTCTTTCCCCTCTCTCGTCCCCTCTCTCACCCTCCATCGTCCCCTCTCACTCCCCATCGTCCCCTCTCTCTCCCTCTCTCTTCTCTCTCTCTCCCATTGACCTGTCTCTCTCCCATCGTCTCCTCTCTCTCCCTCTCTTTCCCCTCTCTCTCCCCCATCGTTTCCTCTCTCTCGCCCCACCGTCTCCATATCTCCCCCGTCATCCCCCTCCCTCCCACCATCGTCCCATCTCTCGCCCCCTCTCATTACCTCTCTCTGTCACACTGTCTGTCTCTCTCAGCTCTCCCTCCCTCTCTTGCCTTCTCTGTCTCTCTCGTGCCCTCTCTTTCATCCCTCTCTCTCTCATTCGCCTCCCCTCTCTTTTGCTGTCTGTCTCTCTCCCACTCTCTCTCTCTATCCCTCTCTCTGTCCCCCTCCCACACTCGCATCCTCTCTCTCTTACTCTTCCTATCTCTCTCTCACTCTTCCTCTCTCTCTCTTGCGCTCTCACCCTCTCTCACGCTCTCTCTCTCCCTCTCTCTTGCTCCCCTCTCTCGCTCATCTCACTCTCTCTCTCGCTCGCTCACTCGTGCTCTGCCTGTCTGTCTGTCTCTCTCTTCCTCTCTCTCAGTCCTCCCTCCCTCTCTCACCTCTTCTCTCTCACTCTTACTCTATCTCTCTCTCTGTCATCTCTCTACCTCTCACTTGCCCCATTTCTCCATTTTGCTCTCCCCTATCCCTCTCTCCCTCTCCCTCTCTCGCGGCCTCTCTCTCTCACTCCCCCCCTCTCTTTCTCTGTAGCCCTCTCTCTCTATCCCGCCCCTTCTCTCTCTCTCTCTATTGATCCTCTCTCATACGATCATCTCTCTCCCTCTCTCTCTCGCAGTCTCTCTCGTATCTGCCCCCTCTCTCCCTCCATCTTGACCTCTCTCTCTCTCTCGCCTCCTCTTTCTCTCGCTGTCTCTCTCGTGCATACTCTCTCCCCCTTGCTCACATCCTTTCTTCATCTCTCTGCGACTCTTTCTCTCATTATGGCCTCTCTCTCTGTCATCCTCTCCCTGTCGCCATCTCTCACTCCCCTCTATCACTCTTGCCCTCTCTCTCTCTCGACACATCTCTCCCTCCTTTGCGCTCTCATCCCATCTCACTCTCGCTCTCGCACCTCTCTTCCTCTCTCAACCCCGTCGCCCTCTCTCATCTCTCTCTCTCTCGCTCTCCCTCTCTCTGTCTCTCTCGACCCTCCCTCCCACTCCCGCCTCCTCTCTCTTCCTACCCCCTCTATCTCTGTCTCTCTCAATCTCTCTCTTTCACCCCCCCTCTCTCTCATCTCTGTCACTCGCTAGTCACCTCTCTCTCACTCTCCCCCCGTCTCTCTCACAAACTCTCTCCCTCATTCCCGCTCTCTCATCCCCTCTCTCTCATTCTCGCAACCTCATTTCCTCTCTCACCCCTCTCCCTGTCGCTCTCTCGCCCATCTCTCTCTCTCTCCTGCCCCTCTATCTTTCCCTTGCTCACTCTCTCCCTCTCTCTCTCTCTCACCCATTTTCTCCCTCCCTCCCTCTCGCTCTGTCTCGTCCTCTCTTGCCCCTCACGCTCGCTCCCACCCTCTCTCTCTCTCCTGCCCCCCTCTCTCTCGACCACCCCCCTCACACTCCTCTCTCCTTCTTGCCCTTGCTCTCTCTCACCATTTCTCTCTCTCGCCCTCGCTCTGTCTCTCATCCCGTCCCGTCTCTCTCTCTCGTCCCGTCTCTCTCTCTCTCTCTCGTCCCGTCTCTCTCTCTCTCTCCCTTTCTCTCTTGCCCCCTCCCTCACCCCTCTCTCAGTCTCACACTTTCTCTCTCCCACTCTCTCTCTCCCAACCCTCCCTCTCATTATCTCCTCCCGTGTGTCTCTCTTTCTTTTCCTCACCCTATCTCTCTCTTGCCCCTCTCTCTCCCTGCCCCTCACTCTCTCTCCACCTTCTCCCACTCTCGATCCCTCTTCCTCGGTGACTCTCTCTCTCTCTCTCCACCTCCTTCCGTTTCTCTTCAGCTGAATCTCTCTCCCTCCCTCCCTGTCTATCTGCCACACACTGTCTCCCTGGTCCTTCCCTTCCCCTCTGACCCAGAGACTGGGGTGTTGGTGTTGAGGCTGCATGTGCGATGGTGGGGTTGGGATATGGGAGGGGGGGGGAAACGTGGTAGAGATGGAATTGCAGAAGGGAGACAGAGGCGGCAAGAGAGAGAGAGTGAGGGGCGGGGGAGAGGGAAGAATGGAGAAACCAGTTTTGGGGGTGTGTGAGAGGGAGGGATGAAGGAGAATGAAGAGGAGAAGTGGTGGAAGAGAGAGAGGGAGAGAATTGAGGAGGAAGAGAGGAAATGGGGAGGCCAGGTTGGATTGGGGGGATAGAGGGAGTTAAACCCAGCTCCTGAGCTCAGGGCGCGGTGCCCTCCCCTTCCCTGAGGACCAGGACTTGGGGCTGACTCTGTCTCTCTCCAGCTCAGCTTCTCCAACACAAAGACACACAACAACATCGGTCACTCTGCTGCTCAGCACGCTTTAATCAACATTTTTATTGGTTACAAATGGAAGTGATGGATACAGTCAGTGGGATGGTGCCTTTTCTCACCGGCCCCTGAGTTGTGAGAAACATTGAAATGTTTCCCTGTAACCCCCCTGTGGGATAAGGATGGACAAACCAGCGCTACCCTCAGTCTGTTACCATAGCGACAGGCTGCTCCATCACTGAAACACTGAACTGAAATGAGAAAATCCCGGATGGATTGATTAATGAGGGAATTTGATGGATGGATAGATTTGGGTGAAGGGATATTTCAGCACATTCTTCAGCTGCTGCCTGAACTTAGTCTGGGTCACGGCATAAATCGCGGTGTTTGTGCAGCAACTGAGGAGCTGCAGCATGAAGCCCAATTCCCGCACAAATTTATGGAGATACACAGGGGTATCCACAATCCACGACATCCGGTACCATATCGAATACAGCATTAACATTGACCATAATAGGATGAAATTGGCCGAGATCACAAACAGTAAAATGATGGATTTTTTTCGGTATCTCATTTCAGTGTCAGACTGAGTGTCCCCATTGGTGTGAGCGCAGAGTCTCCTGCGGGCTCTGCTGGTCACTAAAATGTGTCTGACGGTGAGAATATTGAGCAGCAGAATCAGGAGAAATGGGACACACGGGGTTAGAATGTGGTGGAGGAGCTCGATTGTCCCCCAGACAATGGAGATTCGAACACCGTCTGTTACATCACAAAACCAGGGGCGGTTCGCCAGCCAATACCGAGCCTTTAACATAAAATACCAGGGAATGTTCTTTAAACAGCTCAGCACAGTCACTGCTCCCAGAACCACAGCCGCCGTTTTCTCACTGCAATATTTACTTTTCAGCTTCTGGCAACAAATGGCCACAAATCGATCAAAGGTGAAAGTGACGGTGAACCAGACAGAGCAGTCAGTGGCTGCATAAACCAGGACGGCGTGGATGTTGCACACGGGGACGGAGTACACCAGGAAATAAAACTGTTTCCGATAAACAATGGGAATGTGTCTCAGGATCAGGTCGAGGATAATGACCAGGAGATCCGCCACTGCCATGGCCCCCAGGTAACGTCTGACACATGGAGACAATCCACAATCTTTATAAAGCAGGACGTAGATGGTCACTACGTTAACTGTGAGGAAGGAAAACAAACCCATTATCCATCAGCCTGGAGGCAAAGGGACCCGTTTGATCGGGGACCCAGTGAGATTTTCAAATGTGTCCCTGTATTCAGGGATTTATTAAAATAATTGGAGCTGGAATAACAAATGGGAAGGTTGGAATTACTGACAAACATGTGACATAAACCACAAGAAACCCTCCCTCCCCAAACACACAGAGACACATCCATAAGGACAAATGGTTTCTAGAACATTCCCACACACTCGATCACTCGAGAGCAAACACAGGTCACTCCTTCCCAGTTCCTAATACGGAGGGTGGAAACATTGCTGTCCTGAAGGATTCTCTCCCAGTTTCCTGAAGACAAACGGAGTTTGGGAATTTCTGTGTTTTGGTCTAAATTGTTTTTGATCCTGTGTCGGGAAGAAATGTAAACGCAGGGAAAACGAATTCCCCCCTTTAACTGCCTGAGGGGCCTTCGGAACAGTGTCTCCTTCTCCCTGGAACGGGATCTCTTCCCTCAGGATCTTATCGTTTGTTCAATTCACTGACGTCCGGCCGTTCACAAACAATGTCAGGGACAGAACGTTCCGGGGAATGTCAGTTATAGAATGTTGGGGACAGAACGTTCCGGGGAATGTCAGTTGTAGAATGTTGGGGACAGAACGTTCTGAGGAATGTCAGTTATAGAATGTTGGGGACAGAACGTTCTGAGGAATGTCAGTTATAGAATGTTGGGGACAGAACGTTCCGGGGAATGTCAGTTGTCGAATGTTGGGGACAGAACGTTCTGAGGAATGTCAGTTATAGAATGTTGGGGACAGAACGTTCCGGGGAATGTCAGTTATAGAATGTTGGGGACAGAACGTTCTGAGGAATTCCTTGACCTGTCCATGATCTTCCCCCCTATCCACCCCACCAACATGATGTACTGAGCAAAGGCTACATATCCATCCAGCGTGGGGAGCTGCACTGACCACATCATTGCATTCTCTATAAACCGCAGATAGTCTGACCAACATAGCAGCATGTGCAGTGATCGCACGGGAATTAATCTGTAAACCAGGAGCAGTTACCCTCCCAGTATGTAGGACTGTGTACCCCACCCCAGTACATTGATCTGTAACCCAGGAGCAGTTACCCTCCCAGCATATAGGACTGTGTACCCCACCCCAGTGCATTGATCTTTAACCCAGGAGCAGTTACCCTCCCAGCATGTAGGAAAATGTACCCCACCCCAGTACATTGATCTGTAACCCAGGAGCAGTTACCCTCCCAGCATGTAGGACTGTGTACCCCACCCCAGTGCATTGCTCTTTAACACTGTGTTATATCCCTGCCCAGTGTGGGGAAACTTGCAGCCCGTTCTGGAAGTGACGTGATGTGCAGCTTCCATCCATTTCCAGCTGTATCTCTCCATTGTTGCCATGACAAGGGGGTGCTGTGGGTGTGAACATCACTGCCAGAGAGAGATGGCGGGGGACTCAGTTTAAATATCACCACGTGGGACGGGTTTGGGGTATAGACAGAGAGGGGAAGACTGAGAGACAGTGTCATGGAAGGATGTGTTCCCAGGTTGCAGAATGCTGAAATGGAGACACTTCGATAGCATCCTGTAACATGAGCCAGTCTTCCCAGGAAAGATGGGAAAAAAGGATCTTGGTGTGAGGTCAGAAGAAACAATAGCTGCTGTATGGTTTTGAAATTACGTTTATGTAATTTTAATAAGTGTCTTTTTGAAACAGTACATTACTGTAGAGTTGGAGTAGGGTAATAAGCAGTTAAAGAAAGGGGGTCTCAGAGTTGTGAACAGTTGATGTAAAATGTTCAGTTTCAGAGTTAAAAAAATAAATTGATGTTTTTATTTAAACAGTGTAATTTGGGAGTCCTCTGTCACTCATATTTTAACAGTTTACAAGGCCAATTGACCATTTCTTTATGTTTAGTTTATATTACCAGATGAGCTCAATGTTGTGTCCTAACAATTGCTGTGTGTATCTGTGTGTCTCTGTATGGGGCAGGTCTGGCAGTCTCCGTGGTGCTAAAAGTGATGCAATGCCACCCTCTGCTGGCCTCCCCACGCCACTGCACAGACATTGGCAGAGGGTGAAAACCAACAGGGATTCATTCAGAGAGGGGGAGGGAAAGGGCAGCTGCTCACAGCACCATCCAAACTGATGTCTTATCCATGGACTGATCTAAATATCCTTTAAATGTTGTAACTGTCCCTGCTTTCACCACTTCCTTTGGAAGTTCATTCCACACACAAGCCAGATTCGGTCTAAAATAATTACCTCTCGTGACATTTGCGAATCATTTTTCCTCACAACTTAAAATATCCCTCAGTTTTGAATCCCCAACTCTAGGGAAAAGACATCAGCCCTCCCTTCAGCTTCTCTGTACCCCCCATTATTTTATAAATCTCTGTAAAATTACTGCTTAATCTCATATTCTTCAGTGAAAAAAATCCCAGCCTAGCTCAATCCCTCCTTTCCCAGCAACATCTCGGTTAATCTCTTCTGAATCCTCTCCATCTTAATAATATCAAGGTCAGTAATATCAAAGTGAATAGTCAAGGTATTTTCTTAGGGTACGGGGAGACCAAAACTAGCGGACATCAGCTTAAGGTGAGAGGGGAAACATTTAAAAGTGACCTAAGGGGCAGCTTTTTCACCCAGAGGGTGGTGTGCCTATGGAATGAGCGGGCAGGATGACCAGACTGGACACAGTATTCCAGTAGAAGTCTCAAAAATACCCTGTACAACCACAACATGACGTCCCAATTCTGATACTCAAAGGTCTGATCAATGAAGACAAGTGTGCTAAACACCTTCTTAACCACACTATCTATATGAGATGCAAATTTTAAAGAATTAAACCTGACGCCCTTGGATTTCTGTTCTACAACATTGCCAAAGGCCCTACTTTTAATTTTATAGGTCCTGCTGTTGTTTGATTTACCAAATTCAATGCCTCGCATTAATCCAAACTAAACTCCATCTGCCACCCCTCAGCCCAGTGTGTGATATTACTGCCACCTCCCCCTCCTCCTTCAATTTTAAAATGCCCATCCCCCTCTCCAGAGTGCCTGCACACTCCAGCCTTGAGTTTCACTAAGACCCTGAGCTTGGTTTGCCTTGTGTGGTTAGGGGGAGGAGGAACAGATTGCAGATACAGTCAGTGGGGAGGAGAGACTGGGCAATAATCACCGGCCTGGTGTCACTTCATGGTTTTAAGAAGAGGGCAGTCGCACGTTAGAGGTGGGTAAGAGTGATCGGTATTTTGGGACCAGAAATTAAGCTCTTCCTTCGTCTCTGGGGTTCAGTAATAAATATCTATCTGAGACCCTTCATTGGGCAGAGTGTGTCTGCAGGATTTCTTTCCTTAATATTGCAGACTTCAGATAATAGCAATTAAAGATGGTCATAGTTAATTTCGATAGCATAGCATATAGACTCAATATCCTACAGTTGAGACAAATATAATAATACAAAGTGTTTTTTGTAATTCAGTAATGGCAACCTGATTATAATCATCCACACCGAACTGAAAATGGGCACTAAAATATGACCCAAAATCTGAGTATGGTAGTTGTATTGGGTAGTGTCCCTCTCTCTGAGCCAGAGCTCTGTATTTGATTCCAATTCCTGAACTTGTGTGGTAGTGTGCCTAGCTCTGGACTAGAAGGCCTGGATTCGAGTCCTGCCTGTTGCAGAGGTATGTCCCAGCATCTCAGAACAGTCTGATGAACAAACACACAGGAGAATAATGTTCCAGCTTTATGGGTATTGCTGCGTGATGCTAGGGGGAGGTGGCAGTAATATCACACACTGGGCTGAGGGGTGGCAGATGGAGTTTAGTTTGAATTAATGCGAGGCATTGGATTTGGTAAATCAAACAAGAACAGGACCTAAACAATTAAAAGCTGGGCCTTTGGCAGTGCTGTAGTACAGAAAACCTAGGCCGTCAGGTTTAATTCTTTAAAATTTGCATCTCATATCGATAGTGGGGTTAAGAAAGTGTTTAACACACTCTGCTCCACCAGGATCGGGTGTTCCAAAACAAGAGGGCATAGGTTGAAGGTGAGGAGGATTGATTTAGAAGGGACATGAAGATAAATGTTTCACACAGAGAGTGGTGTGTGTACAGAAAGTGCTGTCAGAGGAAGTGCTGAAGGCGGTTACAATCGCACATTTAAAAAGTATCTGAGAGGAGGGATATTGACCAAATGCTGGCAAATGGGACTGGATCAGATTTGATATCTAATCGGAGTGAACAGATTGGACTAACGGGTCTGTTTCCGTTCTGCATGACTCTCTGAGTCTTCAAGAGGGATGACAAAAAATTCTGAAAGGACCTTTCAAGTCATAATTGTCTTCGATGGAAGTTTATCGTGCCTTGATGTTCATGTTGATTGAAAGCTGCGTTAGGTAAATATTTGACAGAGAAGTGAGTCATGCACAATGGGATGGAGACAGGAAAGTGGGGCTGAGACCCCATCCTGATCAGCCACAATCTTAGTGCCTGGTGGAGAAGGCTCAAAGTATCTAATGACCCACTCCTGCTCCTCAGTCCAATGTTCCTGTGTTCCATTCAGCCCCTCAAACCTGCTAGACAGGAGCAGTTGGAGGCTACTTACTCCTATAACCTGGTGCACAGAAATAGAGGAGACCATTCGACCCTTCAAGACTGTCCCACACGGTTTGAGGTGATTTGGGAAATGTAATTGGAAAGCCCAGGCTGGGTATGAAAGAGGCCCCTCATCTCTCTTTACAGAGCTTCCCCTCTCTGCAACTTGTGCTCCATTTGTTGGTCATGTTGTAGACCCAAATTCACTGAGAATACAGCCCCCATACCTCACCCAGAGATGGTTCACAAAATCATCTGGTCTCCCTGACAGCAACATTCAATAACAGAACTTCCATGAAAATAACACCCACTAACTTTCCAATAACAGAATGGGAGAACATCAGAAACAGGGGCAGGTCATTCACTCCCAAACCTGCCTTGCCCTTCACTAAGATCGTGACTGATCTGCTCTTGGTCTGAAATCCTCTTCAATACCCAATTCTTCATCGCCCTCACCTCTCTGACAGGTCAATATCCATCTACCTCCTCTTCAAACACTTTCAGTCGTCTTGCTCCCTAACTTTCTTGAGAAGAGAAACCCTGACATTCAATACCATTTGTTTGAAGAAAACACGTGTTGTTCCTATACCATGGCCTATTGATATGAACAAAAGAGGTTGACTCAAGGGTTCAGATAAAAATGACTGGCCCCGATATCAAGGCAGTTGTTGACTTTTATTGACATCAAGGAGCTTAACAAAACTGGACTTAATGGGAATCAGAGTAAACTCTCCAGTGTTTGGGGTCAAACATAAAACAAAGGAAGATGGTCATTATCTCAGTCCTGGGTCACCTCTGTGTGAGATCTTCAGGGTAGCTTCCTCTTCACAAACATCTTCAGCTGCGTCATCAATGTCTCCCCTCCCCACCCTCCCCACCATGAGATCAGAATTGGGGATGGTCACTGAAGGTTCCACAATGTTCAGAACATTTTGTCCCCCATCAGCTCCTGGACTGGTTTGTGTCCATGTGCAGCAAGACCCAGACTTCATTGAGGCGTGTGCTGTTAAAATGTCCACAACATTCATGTAACAGCACTTCCTGACACTGCACATTGTCACAGTAAAACAAGAGTTCATTCACCACCTCACGCTGTTTTCACAGGAATATGAGGAAGCCATTTAGTCCATTGAAACTTTTGGAGAAGAACAAGGACAGCCGATTCAGTGCCTCCAGCCTATCACTCAGGAAGAGAAGGAGTCCAGTGTGATGGTCCACACCAGAGCCCCTCGAAAATATTTGAAGGCAGTAACCTAGACTCTAATGTTTTCTTATTTTAAAGGAAATATAAAGTGTCTGTCGCAGATGCAATGTGACTGGTCAAAATACTCGGTGTGAAGAAAACACCATTTATTGAAACACGGAAGATAAAATAAAACCAAAGAAAGAGGAATTTAGAAGAACGTAATTGTATTGGGCAACTAAACAGAATAATCGATCTAGGAGCTATTACTAATGAACTCGTCCAACATAAGAAATTCCCATAAACACAGCCCTTAGCAAAAAGGAAAATTCAGGAATTGAAAACAGCATCAAGAGAAAATTCAGATAGAGTAGCAGCCAGGAAACATTCCCTGAGGCTTCCAACTCTTTGGAGACCACTATAGGTTTTGATGTTACTGAGAAACCAAAACGCAGAGATCCTAATCTGTGAGAGCTGGCCACACCCATTCAGGCTGTATTTAAATAAACCTAAGGCCTCCCTAGCTGTTTACTCAAGTGGTCTTAACTAGCCAGCTTGGTAATGATCGTTCAATCTCTCTCTTAAAAGAAACCAGGATAAAAATAACCTCTTAAAGCTGCAGCTTTGTCACACTTGTCAGCACATCAAGCTGTTAAACAGGAACCAGGGGTAACCAGTCAGGCCCTTGGCCCTGTCCAATCGGACGAGGAAGAAGCCAGTCAGTCCCTTGAGTCACTTACACAGGAACAGTAGGAGGCCATTCCCACCTCAATGCACTTACACGGGCGCAGAATGAGGGAATTGATGCTGATTCCTGATGAATGTCTTATGCCCGAAACGTCGATTCTCCTGCTTCTAGGATGCTGCCTGACCCGCTGTGCTTTTCCAGCAATCGAGGTTCTACTCTGATCTCCAGCATCGGCAGTCTTAAGGGTCTCATAATTGATGCTCTAACGTGATGCACAGTGGGGCAGAGGCTACACAGACAGACTGCTCCACGTTGTTCCTCTTGGCTCTGTTGCTTATGATACACACGTGGGACTTTAATGTGGTTTTCTAGTGGTGGGCAGGGAAGCCATATGTCTTCTGTGAAGTCTCAAGAAAGCATCTTCCATCTCCACCAAGACGGCATGTTGTTCTCTGTGTAGGGTGGAAGCTGGTGGGAATGGCTACCTGTTTCCGATGGAAGGTATTGTGGCTGCTGTTGGGGATTGTGAACAACCTGACGTTCAGTACAGGGTTCATACACCGACTGCACAATAACGTGGGGAGAGTTAATTTAGGCATATAAACTATTAGGAAAGTCACGATAGACTGATGAATGGACTCTCTAAGTTCAAATAATGCTGATCTTGTTCATGTTGATCTTGTCCAGTGCATGTCCTGTTCAGTGTAACCTGTGTGCCTTACTCTGTCCAAGTCTATTTCCACCCTATAATCTGTCTGACCATGTTTACTGTGATCTATCTCCACTGCTCATGAACAAAGTGTTTCCCTGTACTGAGATACACGTGACAATAAATCAAACCAATCAATCCTGGGTAAAATATGAAATTTCTCTCCCTATGAATGTCTCTTTTGGAAATAAGTGATCGCTGCCACTCATCGTGTTTCAGCGTCACCATTTCTTCATCTCTCACAGCTCTACAGATTAAACACTCAGCTTATTCACTCTATCCTCATGTTACCATCACCCGTATCTGTGGTAAGGAGATCATTCCTTACAAAGGAGATCAAACTGTCCAGAGTGCCTAAAATGCTCTCTCAGCAAGCCTCTACAACAGCAGGAAGATGGCTTTACTTATGTACTCGAATCATCTTACAATGAAGGACAGCATACCATTGACTGCACCCATTACTTACACAGGGTTTGATTCAGAGCAGTCAGCATCGACTTGTGAGTGGGAGATCATGCTTCCCAAATTTCTTAGAGTCCTTTGGTGAAGTGATCAAGAATGTTGATGAGGGCAGAGCGGTTAACGTAGTCTCTATGGATTTCAGTAAGGCCTTTGAGAAGGTTCCACATGGCAGGCTGCTCTGGAAGTTTCCATCACGTAGAATGCTGGGGGAACTGGCCAATTGGATACACAGTTGGGTTGTTGATAGGAAGCAGAGGGATGAATGGAAGGATACTTGTCAGACTGGAGGTTGGGTCCAGAGCTGTTTGTTATCTATGATTTGGTTGAGAATGTACAAGGTATGATTAGTAAGTTTGCAGATGACACTAAAATAAGTGGCAGCATGATCAGTGAGGAAGTTTATCAGAAATTACAGCAGGACTTTAATCAGGTGAGCAACTGGGCTGAGAAATGGCAAATGGAATTTAATATAGATGTGTGAAGTCTTGCAGTTTGGAATCTCAAATCAAGGCAGGAGTTTCATGGTGAATGGGAGGGTCTTAAGTGTGTAATGGGCAGAGAGACCTTGGAATTCAGCTGCACGGTTCTCTGAGAGTGGAGTCACAGGTAGACAGGGCAGTGAAGAAGTCCTTTGGCACATTGTCCTTCATCAGGCAGGATATTGAGGATAGAAGTTGGAAATTTGGCACATTGGCCTTCATCAGGCAGGATATTGAGGATAGAAGTTGGGAATTTATGTTGCAGTTACACAGGAGTCTGGTAAGGCTGCACTTGGAGTATTGTGTTCAGCTTTGTCACCTTGTTATGGGGAGGATGTTATTAAATTAGAAAGAGTGCAAAAGAAATTTACAAGGACATTGCCAGGACCCAATGGTCTGAGTTATAGGGAGTGGTTGGACAAGCTAGGACCTTTTCTTTAGAGTGTAGGAGACTAAAGAAGTCCTTATTGAGCTATATAAAATCACGAGGGGTACGGATAGGGTTAATGCTCTCAGTCTTTTCCAAAGTTTAGAGAATCGAGGACGAGACGGGACCAGTTTAAGGTTAAAGGGGAAGGAATAAAAGGAAACCTGAGGGACCACTTATTTACATAAATGGCTGGTACGTGGATGAGCTGCCAGAAGATGTGGCTAAGGTGGGGGGGGGGGGGGGGTACATTAATAACATTTCAAAAGCATTTGGATAAATATGTGGATCGGAAAGGACTAGAAGGATATGGGCCAACTGCAGGGAAATGGGGTTAGTGTGAATGGACATTTACAAGGTGGAGTCGAACTCCTTTGTTAATTAAAACCAAACACCCAGAAAAGCTCGCCTAACATCGTAATATGTTAACATATGAGTGATACAGATCTCCTACATTCCACTATTTAAACAAAAATTAGCAAGTTAGTTTCTTAACTTTAATAGTGAACACTAAACATAAACTATTCGCAAATACAAGCCCCTCTTTTCTTTGCGACTTACTATCTGACTCCAACTCTGTAAAAATATGCTGTTCCAACAACCCACATATTAAACGTTACAATCTCAAAACCACACAGTCCCTATCTTCCCCGCTGTGTTCACTCTTTCAGCTGCTGATCTCACGTGGTCATATTTTTTTTTAAAATGCAAGTACGTTTTACATGAACATGTGTCTTTGATAGAGAGTGTTTGAGATGGTCAGTTAGCACTCCTGCTCTACAGCAGTTACTCTGCTGTTGGATGGCAGTGGCTCTCCCTCTATTGTTCAAAATGCTGGATTTATATACGCCCCATGATATAATAATTCTCATAATTTGATTGATTTCCAGGTGTACGAACAATAATATTCAAATTCTATTGGCTTCAGATATTCTGAGCATTATTTAAAGTCTTTGATTGCTTTTGAACTGCTGTCAAAACAGCAACCAAAAACTCAGGCTTCCATTTCCCAGCTAATTGTTACATTTGGAACAGTCTGACCTTTAGCTGGCATCTGTGGCTGTACTTTCGATTCAGCAAAATCCGTCCTATCTTAAAGTGAACAGACATTGATTAGATTCCAGGCAGTAACACACCCCGGCTATCTGTTATTCTGTATACTAACATTCTTGACCCCTCGATTAGATTCCAGGCCGTAACTCATTCTGGGCTATCCGTTATTCTTTATATAACCCACCCTGAACCCCTCGATTACATTCCAGGCTGTAACTCAGTCCGGGGTATCTGTTATTCTGCAGATAAACCACCCTGAACCACTCAATTAGATTCCAGGCTGTAACACACCCCAGAATATCTGTTATTCTGGATATAAACCACCCTGAAACCCGCGATTAGATAGCAGGCTGTAAATCACACCGGGATGTCTGCTGTTCTGTATATAAACCACCCTGAACCCCATGATTAGATTCCAGGCTGTAACTCACTTCAGGTTGTCTGTTATTCTGTATATAACCCACCCTGAACACCTCGA
This sequence comes from Chiloscyllium punctatum, assembly GCF_047496795.1. NCBI lineage: Eukaryota > Metazoa > Chordata > Chondrichthyes > Orectolobiformes > Hemiscylliidae > Chiloscyllium > Chiloscyllium punctatum. The sequence goes on along the minus strand of NC_092759.1, from coordinate 58,948,403 downwards.
ATCGATTCCAGGCTGTAACCCACTCCGGGCTATCTGTTATTCTGTATATAACCACCATGAACACCTCGATTCGATTCTAGGCTGTAACTCACACCGGGCTATCTGTTATTCTGGTTATAAACGACCCTGAGCCCGCCGATTAGATTCCAGTCTGTAACTTCCTGTCAGGGTTGAAAGGGAAGGCTGGTAGTTATTGGGAATGCTGGCTGACTAAAGAAATTGAGGGTTTCGTTCAGAAAAAGAAGGAAGCATGTGTCAGGTATAGACAGGATAGATCGAGTGAATCATTAGAACAGTATAAAGGAAATTGGAGTATACTTAAGAGGGAACTCAGGAGGGCAAAACGCGGACATGAGATAGCTTTGGAAAATAGAATTAAGGAGAATCCAAAGTATTTTTTACAAATATATTAAGGACAAAGGGTAACAAGAGAGAGAATAGGGCCCCTCAAAGATCAGCAAGGCGGCCTTTGTGTGGAGCCACAGAAAATGGGGGAGATATTAAATGAATATTTTGCATCAGTATTTACTGTGGAAAAGGATATGGAAGATGTAGACTGTAGGGAAATGTATGGTGACATCTTGCAAAATGTTGCAGATATGCAGAGGAGGAAGTGCTGGATGTCTTGAAATGGCTAAAGGTGGATAAATCCCCAGGACCTGATCAGGTGTAACTGAGAACTCTGTGGGAAGCTAGAGAATTGTTTGCTGGGCCTCTGGCTGAGATATTTGTATCATCGATAGTCACAGGGGAGGTGCCAGAAGACTGGAGGTTGGCATAAGTGGTGCCACTGTTTAAGAAGGATGGTAAAGAGAAGCCAGGGAACTATAGACCGGTCAGCCTGACCTCGGTGGTGGGCAAGTTGTTGGAGGGAATCCTCAGGGACAGGATGTACATGTATTTGGAAAGGCAAGGACAGAGTCGGGATAGTCAACATGGCTTTGTGCGTGGGAGATCATGTCTCACAAACTTGATAGAGTTTTTGAAGAAGTAACAAAGAAGATTGATGAGGGCAGAGCAGTAGATGTGATCCATATGAACTTCAGTAAGGCGTTCGACAAGGTGCCCCATGGGAGACTGATTAGCAGGTTAGATCTCTTGGAATACAGGGAGAAATAGCCATTTAGATACAGAACTGGCTCAAAGGTAGAAGAAAGAGGGTGGTGGTGGAGAGTTGTTTTTCATTCTGGAGGCCTGTGACGAGTGGAGTTTCACAAGGATCAGAGTTGGGCCCTCTACTTTTTGTCATTTATATAAATGATTTGGATGCGAGCATAAGAGGTACACTTAGTAAGTTTGCAGATGACACCAAAATTGCAGGTGTAGTGGACAGCGAAGAGGGTTTCCTCAGATTACAACAGGATCTGGACCAGATGGGCCAATGGGCTGAGAAGTGACAGATGGAGTTTAATTCAGATAAATGCGAGGTGCTGCATTTTGGGAAAGCAAATCTTAGCAGGACTTCTACATTTAATGGTAAGGTCCGAGGGTGTGTTGCTGAACAAAGAGACCTTGGAGCGCAGGTTCATAGTTCCTTGCCAGTGGAGTCACGGGGAGATAGGATAGTGAAGAAGGCATTTTGAATCCTTTCCTTTAATGGTCAGAGTACCGATTACAGGAGTTGGGAGGTCATGTTGCGGCTATACAGGACATTGGTTAGGTCACTCTTGGAATATTGCATGCAATTCTGGTCTCCTTCCTATCGGAAAGATGTTGTGAAACTTGAAAGGGTTCAGATAAGATTTACAAGGATGTTGCCAGGGTTGGCGGATTTGAGCTACAGGGAAAGGCTGAACAGGCTGGGACTGTTTTCCCTGGAGTGTCAGAGGCTGAGGGGTGAACTTATCGAGGTTTACCCTGGTGTAAGGGAGTCCAGAACTAGAGGGCATAGGTTTAGTTTGAGAGGGGAAAGATATGAAAGAGACCTAAGGGACAACTTTTTCACGCGGAAAGTGGTACGTTTATGGAGTGAGCTGCTAGAGGAAGTGGTGGAGGCTGGTACAATTGCAACATTTAAGAGGAATTTGGATGAGTATATGAATAAGAAGGGTTTGGAGGGACATGGGCCATGTGCTGCCAGGTGGAACTAGATTGGGTTGGGATATCTGATCGGCATTGACAGGTTGGAGCGAAGGATCTGTTTCCTTGCTGTACATCTAGATGATTCTATGACACTATAACTCACTCCGGGCTGCCTGTTATTCTGCATATGAACCACCCTGAAACCCTTCATTAGATTCCAGTCTGTAACTCACTCTGGGGTATCTGTTATTGTACACATAATCGTCCTGAATCCCCTTGATAAAATTCCAATCTGTAACTGACTTCCAATTTTAAGGGACTGTGTACATTAGCCACTTCAATCGTTTGATTAGATTCCAGTCTGTATCACACTCCTGGGTATCTGTTATTCTGTATATTAACCATTCAATCCAAAGCTGTTAAAATTGTTCACAGTGTTCAGGGATGTGTATGTGAGGTGCATTAGTCAGGGGTAAATGTGGGGAAATGGATCTGGATGGGTTATTCTTCTGTGGGTCAGTGTGGTCTTGTTGGGCTGAAGGGCCTGTTTCCCCACGGTCGGGATTATGTGAATCATCCGGAACCCTCTCGATTAGATTCCAATGTGTAACTCACTTCCATCTATGTGTGACTGGCATGTTTCAAAAACACCCCAAAACCTTCAATTCTATTCCACTTCGATAAACACGAGGAGCTGCATTTTGGGAAAGCAAATTTGAGCAGGATTTATACACTTAATGGTCAGGTCTGTGGGAGAGTTGCTGAACAAAGAGACTTTGAAGTGCAGGTTCGTAGCTCCGTGAGAGTAGAGTGGCAGGTGGATAAGATAATGAAGGCAGCGTTTGGTTTGCTTTCCTTCATTGGTCAGAGTTTTGAGTATAGGCATTGAGAGGTCATGTTGTGGCTGGACTGGACATCGGTTAGGCCACTGTTGGAATATCGCGTGCAATTCTGGTCTCCTTCCTATCGGAAGGATGTTGTGAAATTTGAACGGGTTCAGAAAAGATTTACAAGGAGGTTGCCAGGGTTAGAGGATTTGAGCCACAGGGAGAGGCTGAATAGGCTGGGGCTGTTTTCCCTGGACCATCAGAGGCTGAGGGGTGACCTTATCAAGGTTTATAAAATCATGACGGGCATGGATAGGAGAAATAGACAAAGTCTTTTCCTCGGTGTAGGGGGGTCCAGAACTAGAGGGCAGAGGTTTAGTGTGAGAGGGGAAAGATATGAAAGAGACCTAAGGGGCAACTTGTTCACTCAGAGGGTGGTACATGAATGGAATGAACTGTCAGAGGAAGTGGTGGAGGGTAGTACAATTGCAACATTTAAAATGCACCTCGACGGGTATGTGAATGGGAAAGCTTTGGAGGGAGATGGTCCAAGTGCTTAAAAAAGAGTCTAGAGTAGGTTAGGATATCTGGTTGGCATGGACGGGTTGGACCAAAGGGTCTGTTTCCATGCTGTACATCTCTACGACTGTATGACTCCGTGATTTTGTGACTCACTACTTGTCATCTGTTATTCTGTATGTAAACCACCCTGAACCCCTCGATTAGATTCCAGTCTGCCCCTCACTCCTGGGTATCTCTTCTGCTGTATGTAAATCCTAAACCCCTCAATTAGATTCCAGTCTGGAACTCACTCCTGGGGATCTGTTATTGGATCTGTGAAATGATCCTTGTTGGATGTTAGACTGAAAACAAGATAAACTAAATGGTCAAATGTTACATTGGAAGCAAGAACATACAAAGCTGTTGGTTCATTTCTGTTCTGTTATATATCTCAAAGTTTCACATTGGGCTGAATTTCTGTCACAATGGGGAAAGTATCAAAAGCTGTTTACTGTCCTGCATGAACGCATCATCATAACATGAATTCTCTTGCAAGATAGGAAATGGAGACAGCTTCTGGAAGGTGTCTGTACCCCTGTGTGTGCTTCTGTGTGTCTGTGATTCTGTGTGCATGTTCAATGTTTTATATATTTTCAAACTGTATTGATGTTGCCAGTCTCTCTTGCTTTTCCTTATTTATAAACTCAATGTTGTCGTTTTGCTGATATAAAATGGTTGCTGTGGACAAATCTAAAATGTCTGCCTGACTGATTTGTGTCAGGAATACTTTCAGCAAGGGAGAGGGGGCAATGTGTCAAAAGCAATTTCCATTCATTGATGCCAGCAGAGATAGGAAATGGAGACAGCTCTTTGAAGGTGGTTAAAATGTAAATCCCAGAACCTGTTTACAGTGAATGTGGAGAGACAATGTGACATTCCAGTAAGGTCTGCCTTACTTTCCAAGCTCCTAATATATGAGAGAAACATAATATACAAAACCTGATAGAGCTCAGTCACTGACTTGTAGATTTGCAGCGTTGGATCAGAATAATGCCTGGCGAGGCGTTATCCCAAAGTGAAGGGTTTCTCAAATCCCACACTGACCTTCTGTGGGTTCAAATTGTGTTGTCTACAAATAAAAGAAAATAATGTACCTGCAATTGAACAAAACTCTTTCTGGAACTTTGTGCATCTGTTAGTTTAAGTTTCTTTCAACAGGATTGAAGATAAATTAAAGAGTGAGAGATAGGTGGCACTGTAACCAGAATGGCAGTGCAGTATTAAAGGTATTTTAATACTTTCAGTTAAAGGGGAAAACAAAGGAGGATAGTCTTCAAACAAGGAAACTTGGGAGTCAGTAAAGTTGTGTAGTTTGTGACTGCATTATGTTTGCGTGAGTCAAGATTTGAAACCAGTTGGCCAATCGTACACTTTGTGACTCACTCCCAGTTACAAGTTATTTCACATAAAAAGGTTAACATATCCCTCAATTAGATTCCAGGCTGTACCTCACTCCGGGCTCTCTGTTATTCTGTATCTAAAACTCCCTGAACCCCTCGATTAGATTCCAGGCTGTAACTCACTCCAGGGTATATATTATTCTTTACATAAACCATCCTAAATCCCTCGATTAGTTTCCAATCTGTAACACACTCTAGGCTATCTGTTATTCTGTAAAGAAACCACCCTGAACTCCTCGATTAGATTCCAGACTGCAACTCACTCCGTGGCATCAGTTATTCTGTAAATAAACCATCCTAAACCCCTCGATTGGGTTCCAACCTGTAACACATTCCAGGCTATCTGTTATTCTGTAAATAAACCACCCTGAACCCCTCGATTAGGTTCCAGGCTGTAACTCACTCTGGGCTATATGTTATTCTGTATATAACCCACCCTGTTCCCCTCAATTCGATTCCAGACTGTAACTCACACTGGGCTATCTGTTATTCTGTAAATAAACCACCCTGAACCCCTTGATTAGATTCCAGGCTGTAACTCACTCCATGGCATCAGTTATTCTGTAAATAAACCACCCTGAACCCCTCAATTAGATTCCAGGCTGTAACTCACTCTGGGCTATCTGTCATTCTGTATATATACAGCCCTGAACCCCTTGATTAGATTCCAGATTGTAACTCACTCCGGGCTATCTGTTATTTTGTATATAACCCACCCTGAACCCATTGATTTGATTTCACTTCCTGACATGTTGAGCTCATGTTCCCAACACAATCTAATCTTAATAATGATCAATGTATCACTGGTCCTCCAATCTGCTGTCACTACCATCATGTTAACTTTCTGATGTTTACGTACATGATTACCTGTAGCAGTGAGTCGCAGGTAGACAGAGTGGTGCTGAACACATTTGGCACATTTGCCTAAATCAGTCAGAGCATTGAGTATAGGAGTTGTGGTGGTATGGTGCATCTGTACAGGACGTTGGTGAGGCCACTTTAAGAATACTGCGTACAACTCGGTTTTCTGCAGAAATGACTTACACGAATGTTCCAGGACTGGAGGCTTGAGCTATTGGGAGAGGCTGATTACGTTGAGGTGTTTCCCCCTGGAGTGTCAGAGGTTGAGAGGCAACATTATAGAGGTTTATAAAACCATCAGGGGCATGGATATTCTGAACAGCCACGTTCTGCTCCCCAGGATAGGGGAGTCCAGAACAAGAGGGCAGAGGTTGGAGGGGAGAGGGTGAATGATTTAGAAGGGACCTGAAGGTAAATATTTCACACAGAGAGTGGTGTGTGTACAGAAAGTGCTGTCAGAGGAAGTGGTGAAGGCGGATACAATCACAGGAGGAATATTGGCCAAATGCTGGCAAATGGGACTAAATCAGATTTGATATCTGATCGGAGTGAACAGAATGGATTAATGGGTCTGTTTCCATTCTGCATGACTCTCTGATTCTATAAGATGGACGACGAATAATGCTGAAAGGACTTTTCAAGTCGGAACTCTTTTCAGTGGAAGGTTATCGTGTCTCTATGTTCACATTGATTGAAAGCTGTGTTAGTTAAATATTTGACACAGAAGTGAGTCATGCACAATGGGACGCAGACAGGAAAGTGGGGCTGAGACCACAACCTGATCAGCCACAATCTTAGTGCCTGGTGGAGAAGGCTCAAAGTATCTAATGACCCACTCCTGCTCCTCACTCCCATGTTCCTGTGTTCCATTCAGCCCCTCAAACCTGCTAGACAGGAGCAGTTGGAGGTTACTTACTCCTATAACCTGTTGCGCATAAACACAGGAGACCATTCAGCCCCTCAGTACTGTCCCACACCGTTTGAAGTGAATTGGGAATGTAATTGGAAAACCCAGGCTGGGTACGAAAGAGGCCCCTCATCTCTCTTCACAGAGCTTCCCCTCTCTGCAACTTGTGCTTCATTTGTTGGTCATGTTGTAGACCCAGATTCAGTGTGAATACAGCCCCCATACCTCACTCAGGGATGGCTCGCAAAATCCTCTGGTCTCCGTGTCTGCAACTTCCATGAAAATAACACCCACTAACTTTCCAATAACAGAATGGGAGAACATCAGAAACAGGGGCATGTTATTCACCTCCCCAAGCCTGCCTTGCCCTTCTTTAAGATCATGACTGATCTGCTCTTCGTCTCAAATCTTCTTTCATATCCAATTCTTCATAGCCCTCAACTCTCTGACAGGTCAATTTCCATCTACCTCCTCTTCAAATACGTTCAGTCATCTAGCTCCCCGAACACCCTTGAGGAGAGAAATCTTGACATTCACTCCCACCTGTTTGAACAAAACACTTGCTGCTCCTATATCATGGCCTATTGATGTGAACAAAAGAGGTTGAGACAAGGGTTCAGGTAAAAATGACTGGCCCCAATATCAAGGCTGTGGTTGACTTCTGCTGACATCAAGGAGCTGAAAAAAACTGGACTTAATGGGAATCAGAGTAAACTCTCCAGTGTTTGGGGTCAAACATGGCACAAAGGAAGATGGTCATCATCTCAGTCCTGGGTCACCTCTGTTCGAGATCCTCAGGGTATCTTCCTCTTCACAAACATCTTCAGCTGCTTCATCAATGTCTCCCCACCCCCACCCTCCCCACCATAAGATCAGATGTGGGGATTTTCGCTGAAGATTCAACAATGTTCAGAACATTTTGTCCCCCGTCAGCTCCTGAACTGGTCTTTGTCCGTAACTAGCAGGATCCAGACTCCATTGAGACTTGTGCTGTTAAAGTGTCTGTAACATTCATGTAACAGCACTGGTGGGCACTGCACATTTCCACAGTTAAACAAGAATTCATTCAGCACCTCGCGCTGGTTTCACAGGAATATGAGGAAGCCATTCAGCCCATTGACACTATTGGAGATGAACAGGGACAGCCCATTCAGTGCCTCCAGCCTATTACTCAGGAAGATAAGGTGTCTAGTGTGATGGACCTCACCAGAGCCCCTCGAAAATATTTGAAGGCGGAAGCCTAGATTCTAATGTTTTCTTATTTTAAAGGAAATGTAAAGTGTCTGTTCCGGATGCAATGTGACTGGTCAAACTACTCAGTGTGAAGCAAAACACCATCTACTTAAATACGAAAGAGAAAATGAAACCAAAGAAAGAGGAATTTAGCATAACGTAATTCTATTGGACAGCTTAACAGAATAATAGATCTAGAACTATTACTAATGAACTGTTCCAATCCAGGGAAATCCCATAAACACAGCCCCTTGGCAAAAAGGAATATTCAGACACAGATTGTCACAAACATTTCTCCAATCCAAGAGTTAAAAACAGCATCAAGAGAAATTTCAGAGAGGGTAGCAACCAGGAGACATTCACTGAATCTTCCAACTCTGTAGAGACCCCAATCGTTTCTAATGTTACTGAGAAACCAAAACCCAGAGATCGTAATCTGTGAGAGCTGGCCACACCCATTCAGGCTTCATTAAAATCAACCTAAGGCCTCCCTAGCTGTTACTCAAGTGGTCTTAACTAGCCAGCTTGGCAACAATCGTTCAATCTCTCTCATAAAATAAACCAGGACGAAATAACCTCTTAAAGCTGCAGTATTGTCATACTAGTCAGTACAATGTGCTGTCAAACAGGAACCAGGGTTAACCAGTCAGGCCCTTGGCCCTGTCCAATCGGACGAGGTTGAAACAAATCTCTCCCTTGAGTCACTTACACAGGAACAGCAGGAGGCCATTCCCACCTCAATGCACTTACACAGGGGCAGAATGAGGTAATTTTTGCTGATTCCTGATGAATGTCTTATTGCTGAAATGTCGATTCTCCTGGTCCTCGGATGCTGCCTGACCCGCTGTGCTTTATCAGCGATTGATGCTCTACTGTGATCTCCAGCATCGGCAGTCTTAAGGGTCTCCTAATTGTTGCACGAAGATGATGAACAAGTGGGGCAGAGGCTGCACAGACAGACTGTTCCACGTTGTTTCTCTTGGCTCCGTTGTTTATGACACACATGTGGGACTTTAACGTGGTTTTCTAGAGGTGGGCAGGGAAGCCATATGTCTTGTGTGAAATCTCAAGAAGGCATCTTCCATCTCCACAAAGACATCCTGGTGTTCTCTGTGTAGGGTGGAAGCTGGTGGGAATGGCTACCTGTTTCAGATGGAAGGTATTGTGGCTGCTGTTGGGGATTGTGAACAACCTGACGTTCAGTACAGGGTTCACTCGCCGACTGCACAATAACATGGGGAGAGTTAATTAGGAAAGTCACGTTTGACTGATGAATGGACTCTCTAAGTTCAAATAATGCTGATCTTGTTCATGTTGATCTTGTCTAGTGCATGTCCTGTTCAGTGTAACCTGTATGTCTTACTCTGTCCAAGTCTATTTCCACCCTATGATCTGTCTGGTCATGCTTACTATGATCTTCCTCCACTGCTCATAAGCAAAGTGTTTCCCTGTACTGAGATACACGTGACAATAAATCAAACCAATCAATCCTGAGTAAAGTATGGAATTTCTGTCTCTGTCAATGTCTCTTTTGGAAATAAGTGATCGCTGCCACTCCTCGTGTTTCAGCATCACCATTTCTTCGTCTCTCACAGCTCTACAGATTAAACACTCAGCTTATTCACTCTATCCTCATGTTACCATCACCCGTGTCTGTGGGAAGGGAATCATTCCTTACAAAGGTGATCAAATCTGTAGAGAGTGCTCCAAATGCTCTCTCAGCAAGGCTCTACAACAGCAGGAAGATGGCTTTACTTATGTACTCGAATCATCTTACAATGAAGGACAGCATACCATTGTCTGCACCCATTACTTACACAGGGTTTGATTCGGAGCAGTCAGCATAGACTTGTGAGTGGGAGATCATGCTTCCGAAATTTCTTAGAGTCCTTTGATGAAGTTACCAGGACGTTTGATGAGGGCAGAGAGATAGACGTAGTCTCTATGGATTTCAGTAAGCCCTTTGATTAGGTTCCACATGGCAGGCTGCTCAGGAAGGTTCCATCTCGTGGAATGCGGGGGGAACTGTCCAATTGGATACACAGTTGGCTTGATGGTAGGAAGCAAAGGGTTTAGTGGAAGGATGTTTGTCAGACCGGAGGCTTGGTCCATTGCTGTTTGTTATCTATGATTTGGTTGAGAATGTACAAGGTATGATTAGTAAGTTTGCAGATGACATCAAAGTAATTGGGAGCATAACCAGTGAGGAAGTATATCAAAATTGCATCAGGACCTTAATCAGGTAGTAAATGGGCCGAGAAATGGCAAATGGAATTTAATATAGAAGCGTGAGGTCTTACATTTTGGAAACTCAAATCAAGTTTCGTGGTGAATGGGATGGTCTTAAGGGTGCAGTGGGTAGAGGGACTTTGGTGTTCAGGTGCACGGTTCTCTAAGAGTGGAGTCACAGGTAGACAGGGCAGTGAAGAAGGCTTTTGGCACATTGGCCTTCATCAGGCAGGATATTGAGTATAGAAGTTGGGAGCTTATGTTGCAGTTACACAGGACTTTGGTAAGGCTGCACTTGGAGTATTGTGTTCAGTTTTGTCACCTTGTTATGGGGAGGATGTTATTAAATTATAAAGAGTGCAGAAGAAATTTACAAGGACATTGCCAGGACCCAATGGTCTGAGTTACAGGGAGAGATTGGACAAGCTAGGACCTTTTCTTTCGCATGTAAGAGACTGAGGGAGTCCTTAGACAGCTGTATAAAATCACGAGGGGTATGGATAGGGTTAATGGTCTCAGTCTTTTTCCAAGGTGTAGAGAATCGAGGATTAGAGGGGATCGGTTTAAGGTTAAAGGGGAAGGAATAAAAGGGAACCTGAGGGGCCACTTCTTTATACAGAGGGCTGGTACGTGGATGAGTTGCCAGCAGATATGGTTGAGGGGGGTACATTAACAACATTTCAAAAATATTTTGATAAATATGTGGATAGGAAAGGACTGGAAGCGTATGGGCCAACTGCAGGGAAATGGGGTGAGCGTGGATGGATATTTACAAGGTGGACTCGAACTCCTCTGTTAATTAAACCCAAACACCCAGAAAAGCTCGCCTCACCTTGTAATCTGTTAAAATATGAGCGATACAGATCTCCTACATTCCACTATTTGAACAAAAATTACGAAGTTAGTTTCTGAACTTTAATAGTGAACACTAAACAACAAGTATTCGCAAATACAAGCCCCTCTTTTCTTAGCCACTGACTATCTGACTCCAACTCTGTAAAAATATGCTGTTCCAACAACCCACATATGAAACATTAAAATCTCAAGACCCTACAGTCTCCATCTTCCCCGCTGTGTTCACTCTTCCAGCTGCTGATCTCCCTGGGTCATGTTTTTTCTATTGCAAGTAGGTTTACATGAACATGTATCTTTGATAGAGAGTGTTTAGGATGGTCAGTTAGCACTCCTGCTCTACAGCAGTTACTCTGCTGTTGGATGGCAGCAGCTCTCCCTCCAGTGTTCAAAATGCTGGGTTTATGTACTCCCCATGATATAATAATTCTCATAATTTGATTGCTGTCCAGCTGTCCAAACAATAATATTCAAATTCTGTTGGTTTCTGGTATCCTAAGCATTATTTAACCTCTTTGGTTGCGTTTGGATGGCTGTCAAAACAGCAACCAAAACTCAGGTATCCATTTCTCAGCTAATGGTGACATGTGGAACAGTGTGACCTTTAGGTGGCATCTGTGGCTTTAATTTCTATTCAACAAAACCCGATCTGTCTTAAAGTGCCCGCACATGTTTTTGGCTTCATAACATATTCCTGCTTCAGAAAATAAAATGAACAAGCAGAATGAAAAGATGGCTACATTTCTTTTCCTCTAATTCTTCATCCCAATTATATGAAATACAAAAGTATTAATCTCAGTTATATCATTCATATTAATTCTGTACACCAATACAACACTGGAATAAGTAAAATCTTATCTCCACTACTTTCCTTTAAATCAGCGAAAACCCATCTGCTATCACATTGTAGGAGCCACAGCATGTACATTTTGTGAGTTTAAAGTCGGTAAGGTAAGACTCCAATGAAATACTCTCATATTCTGGTCTTTAAATATTCCAAAAAATGCGAGAGATTTGTCGTTGTCCACAACCATCTCTGACAATTTGTTTGTCATATACACATAAAAATATTGTCAGACCAGTGTGGAACATAATCATTCTTTTTCAATAATGGGGATTTTGCATTTTTTTCTGGTGGATATTGAGTTTTTTCGACAAGTAGACAATTAGCCATTCAATTCCATCATCCTCTTTCCGTATCAATACATCTCCGACCCCGATATCCCGAGCATCAAACACAATTTTCAAAGGGTTTCAAAATATTTGGTGTATCTAAAACTGGTGCGGTGATTAATCCTGCTTTAAAATTCTCAAATGCCTCCTGGCATTGTTCTGTCCACCACAATTCTGTGTTCTCCTTTAATAAATCCATCAGTGGTGCCCATACGCTGCTGAAGTTTGGAACAAACTTCCGATAGAATCCAATCAGTTCCAAAAATTGAAGCACCTCTTTCTTCGAGGATGGTTGTGGAAATTCCTCAAAGCCCTACGTTTTTGTGTTCCATGGGGTCAACCTTCCATGTCCAATGTAATGTCCCAAGAACGTCACCTCTGCCTTCGCGAATTCTGTTTTCTTTAAGTTTATTATCAAGTTTGCTTCTTGTAATCGTTCAACATGCTCTGCCAACTGTAATGTGTGAGCTTTCAATCACTTGCTAAAGGTCACTACATCATACAGATAAACTACACAGTTTGTTCATCTGACCATAACTCTGTTCCTGAGTCACTAAACCTGGCTTTGAATGGAATTCCTATCACTGGTGACAATACCAATACGTCATCCCCACAGGAAATCGTCAAAAGTTCAGAGGTTTTATCTGCCACGTGCTTCATTCTATGCTGTGCCCTTCAGGTGCTGTTTAGCGAACTCACCTACACCATCTAATCTCTCCCTCACCTCACATACATAATCCGAGTGTGAGATCTCTGACTTCGGTCCTGTCAATTTATATTCAATTAATTCCAAAGGACCTCTCACTTCAAATATTAACTCAATGGAAGTAAACTGAGTAGATTTATTTGGGGCAAATAATTTTTGTCTAATGGCAAACAATTCAATGAGACACCTTCATTCCAATCATTCCGGTAATCCTGACAGTACGCTGTTAATATGGTCTTCAGCGTCTGATGCTAATTTTCCAAGGCTCCCTGGGATTCAGGATGGGACGCCCTTGATTAAACTGCTGTATGCCGAAGGTATCCATGACTTCCTTAAACAGCTGATTGGTAAAATGAGACCTTGGTCTGACTGAATCTCTCTACGGAGCCCACAGTGAGTAAAGAAAGCTACCAACTCCTCCACCTCCCTTTTTACCTTAACGCTCCATAATAGAATTGCCTCTGGAAATCTCGTAGACACATCCACTATGGCTAGCAAATATTAGTTTCCACTTTTATTTTAGATAGGGGAGCTACACAACTCATCATAACCTACGTGAAATGTTCTTCGAATGCAGGAATTGGTAACAAAGGTTCTGGCTTTATTACTGCCTGTGACGTATCTACCATTTAGAATGTTTGACATGTACGTCAAAAAATAACCACGTCCCTGTGCATTACAGGCCACTAGAAATGCCTCTGTACCTTAGCCTGAGTCTTCTGTACACCAATGTTACCCCCTGCAGTTAGTTTATGTGCTACCCTTAACACTGTACGCTACCTCTAACACAATCTGGTGCACTTCGGCCCATTTCCCTTCTGCAGTAACCTATCGGGGTCTCCATTTTAATTTTAGCATTCTATCTTTAAGTTAATAACGTTCGACAATATATTTTGATTCCTTTTCTGTGTGTGTGCATGTGTATGTGTGTGTGAATGTGTGTGTATATATCTGTTGTAAGTCCATTAGCCTTTCTGGACTAAACCCCCCCTGCCTGATCCTCTGCCTGTTCAGGTTTTTCCTGCACCGTTACATCAAACAGGGGGTCAGTTCACTGCACAGCAGCTCCTTTGGCTTTTTATTACGGTTTTCCTTCCTGCTCTAACTTATGACAGTGGAATCTTGTTACTATACAGTCTGGAAAAATCCTGGGTATTTTTCTTTTAACTCCCCAATTCCCTAGTTTTCCTTTTGCCTTCTCCAATACAAGGGGTGCCACTCCCACCTTGGATCCTGTTAAATCGTTCACAAGAATAAATTATATTCCTGGAACTGACACTCTGTTACTCACTGTCACTGTTACTTCCCCAACCTTGATTTGGCATTCCATCCTGATGTTACACAAGGGAATACTTAATTTCTAACCCCATTCCACAAATTGTCATGGTCTTGATTAATATGTCAGAAAGAGTGAAAATACTTTCATCTCTCACTATTAGAGGCTGAGAGAAAGTGAGGGCTGCAGATGCTGGAGGTGAGAGTTGAAAAGTGTGGGGCTGGAAAAGCATAGCCAACCAGGCAGCATCTGAGGGGCAGAAGAGTTGACATTTCTGGCATAAATCCTTCATCAGGAAAGTGGGAGGTGGGGTAAGGGAGGGGGAAGGGGGCCGAGAAATAAATAGGAGAGTGGGAGTGGAGCTGGGTGTAAGATAGCTTGGAAGGCGATAGGTAGACGCAGGTGGGGTGTGATGGTGATAGGTCGGAGAGGAGGGTGTTGTGGACAGGACAACGAGAACCCTCAAACTAGAACCATCATCACCGTTGACTTCACCAAATTCCAAATCTCCCCTCCCCAACCTCTGCCAGATTGAACTGTTCAATCTAGCACTGCCCTCTTGAACCGCCCTAACTGGCCAGCTTCCTTCCCACCTACCGACTCCACCCTCCAAACTGACATATCACTATTACTCCAACCTACATCTTCTTATTGCCTTCCCAGTGACCGTCCCACCAGCCCAGCTACTACCCTCGTATTTATCTTTCAGCCCCATTGTCCCCCCACCACATTCCTGACGATGAGTTTCTGCCTGATATTCGATTGTCCTGCTGTCTGGATGCTACCTGATCTGTTGTGCTTTTCCGGCCCCTCACTTCTCAACTATTAGAGACTGATCAGATCCCGTATCCCACAAAATTATAACTTCTTGTCCTTCTCCCCCTGTTCTTTCTGAGTAAACTTTATCTACAGAGGTGAATTCTTTCAGAGATCAGGTACCGACTCCATACCCAGACCCTTACTCGGCTGTGCACTCTCCTGCAGCTCCTCAGCTCGACTTGGGGTCTCCTTTACCAGTTTCACTAATGCCACTGGCTTAGCCTCTTCTACCGTATCTTTCCCCAAAGTGCCTTCCTTCAACGATCATCACAGTGTGTTCCAGCTTACTTCAATGAAAACACCTTTTCCCAGTGCCCTTCTTAAACCATCAGCACTGTCATTTTATGTGTTCCACTCCCTTGTACTGAGAACACCTGAGGCCTTTCACCCCCTTTCAACCCCTTTGGGCTTCTTTTTTCACCTGTGGTAAACTATTGTGCGCTACTGTTCGCTTTGTAATGTGTGAACTTCCCTTCTCCCAATTTCTATCCCTCATTGCATGAAAATTCTCCGGAAGCTAAATTTCATCTCATGCACCAATGCATATTTACCTGCCATTTCTGCCGTGCTTCTCGCTTCTTGAACTTTCTGTTCGTGCACATGAATTTTTACCATCTCTGGAAGTGAGTTTTTCAACTTCTCCAGCATAATAACCTCCCTTCGAGCCTCACAGGTCTTATCTATTTTTAAGTCCAGCACCCACCTGTCAAAATGTCTGTAGTTAATTCTTTCAAACTTAACATAAGTCTGACCTGGTTCCGTCTCTATTTTTATGAACCTCTGTCTATATGCCTCTGGTACCAATTCATAACCAATCAAAATAGCCAATTTGACATCTGCATAATCTCTTGACCCCTCATCTGACAGCGCTGTACATGCCTCACCAGCTGTGCCCACCAGCTTAGTCTGAACGAGCATTACCCACAAGTTCACTGGACACGTCATCTGCCGAGTCATTTTTTTTCAAATGAAATAAAAAAGGTTTTGACATTTTTCTCACCGAAATATGGCAAGGCAAAAACATAGTTGTATACATCCCGACGTTCTCCCTTCATCTCCATCCTGTGAATTTAACTTTCTTGTCTAAATCCCAACTTCTGAATCTCAAATTCTCTTTCTCTCTTTCTTTTTCCTCTCCTTCACTTTTTTTCTCTCTCTGTTTCCGTCTCTTTCTTTATCTTCTAACTTCAGTTGCCATATTTGCAATTTAAGTTTTATCTAACTCGACTGCACTTGTCTGTTTCTCTAATACATCAAAGTGCTTGACCAACTCCATTACAATTTCAGCTTTCCTTTTGTCCCTGGTTAAACCCAATTCCAACCTATTTGGTAATTCTAAAAAATGTTCTCCTTTTGTCTTTCTAAACTTTCTTGGCAAATTTGGGAACCTCTTTAGTAATGTTAAAAGCATTTTCCCTCACTTTTAATTTAAACCACCACCAGTAAACAAAATTCAAAAGGTTTTCCGACCGGTTTTATTTGAAGATCTTGGTCACTAATTGCAACGTGTTGGAATTTACTGGGACATTTTGTACCCAAAATCTGTTCACATCTGTTCAAGTCCCATACAGCAGGGCCCCAAACTGTGGAGACATCTATGTCGAGCACTTCTGGTAATTAAAACTACAAACCTAAAAACCTCACCTCACCTCGTAATCTGTTAATACATTAGTGACAAAGAACTCCCAAGTTTCACGAATAAAAGAAGAATAACAGTTTGTATGTATGCAAGTTTGCTCGCTGTGCTTGAAGGTTTGTTTTCTAATGATTCGATACTATGACTCGGTAACATCATCAGTGAGAGTCTCTGCTGAAGTGCTGGTGGTATGTTGCGCCTCTCTATTTTTAGGTCTTGGGTTCTTAAGTTGGGTGATGTCATTTCCAGTTCTTTTGTTTTACAAGAGAATGTAGATAGGATCTAAATTGCTGAGTTTATTGACGGACTTCTGGTCAGAATGCCATTCCTCTAAGAACATCCTTGCGTGTCTTAGTATGTGTGTGTGCATTGTCCCAATCAAAGTGATGCCCTTCTTTGTCTGTGTGTATGGAACATAGTGATAATGGGTCATGTCTTTTGGTGGCCAGCTGGTGTTCATGTATCCTGGTAACACAACAACAGGACCAATTCAATGGCAGAATGATTTTATATACACTGTTTAAATAATGTGTCTGTGCAGATAAGTAACATTTTTTATATGTGCACAACACATTCCAAATGAACAACGGAGACACAGTTAACAAAACGTGATACATATGATATATAAAATTTATAAAACATTAAAATGTCATTTTATTCTCATCTAAAATGATATGTTTCCCTTCCCTCAACGTTCCCTGTTTTTCTGGAATTCTCCACTCCAATCTCTCATTCTTATCAGGATGTGTTATAAATTCTTGCTTCTGGTGTCCCAACTTATTTCAGTTTATCCCCTTTCTACCAGTATTCAATATATTGGCCTGTTGGATACTTTCCAAAGCTAGTGTCTGTCATATTATTGGAGATAAAAATTCTGGCATCAGACTCAGCATTTGAACATATTGCTCTGTAGTACATGTACGAAACAAAGGACCACAGCACACAGGAATTGCCAAAACATTGAGGGATGTGCATCTACTTCTTTCGATGATCTAGTTTTCTCATTTTTCATGTTTCCTCATCTATGTTGTCTCGCTCTTTCTCTCTTTGTATCTAGTTTAGAAATTTACCAATTATTCTTTGCGTCTCCTCTCTCAAAGCTCCTTCTTTTGGTTTATATCTATTGGTCTCTTCTTGATGTAATGTGATTATAATTGAACAATGTAACTACAATGACATGTGGGAGGAGCTGGCCAGAGTTAATTGGAAGGGGAGCCGAGCAGGGCAGACCATGGAACAGCAAAAGCAGGAATTTCTGGGGATATTTCGGAGGATATCAGAAATTCTCCCAAAGGTGATGAAACATACTCATGACAGGACAAGGCAAACATGAGTGACAAGACATCAAACCAAAAGAGGAAACATACAATGTGGTGAAGATGATTGGGAATCCAGAGCATTCATTGGCTCGGAAACTACATAAGGCTGGCATCACTGTCACTGCAGAACTCTTAATCATGGTCAGGGAGAGAAACAGAGGAAAAACATTCACTTTAAACACAGAAAATGGTATTACTCAAGGAAAAAGATTCAGATGAATTAAACAATTGATTAAAAACAGTTAATTGTTTTGCAGAATGTGTCAGATTGAAAGCCTGATCCGTGGAGAGACCCACAGGAGAATGAAAGTATGAAAATGGAAGTGTTACCACATCAGAAACCAGAGTAGGTCACTGAGTACATGACTGATGGGTGAATGGGTCTCGATGTGAACTAAAGGACCGACAGCAGAATTGCATTGCAGATATTGCAGCTCAAAACTGCGTATCGTATTTATGTGGTGCTGTAGACTACAGCAGCAGGAGAAGCAGAACAGCATTCAACCACAACCTGTAACTTTTAGCCTCGAATAATTTCCTCAGTCTGCCATTCCCATCAATATGATCTATGTTTCAGTAATGACTGTGAGTGAACATGACAGGGTCAGAACCACGTGAACCTAAACCTGATGCTAACCCATTAATGCTGCCACACTTGACCAACAGATCTGATCGAAGCTCCGCAATCCTGTCACATTCTGTCATAAATGGTGATGGATGATTAAACAAATGACGGAGGAAAGGGCTCCACGAATATCCCCATCCTAAATAATTGAACAGTCCTGTACATCAGTGTGAAAGACTAGGACGTGGTATCTGCACCACCCTCAGCCAGAAGTGTGGAGTTGATGATCCACCTCACCCTCGCCATGATACCCACAGAATCACAGATGCCCGTCTTCAACCAATTCAATTTGCTGTTCGTGACATGAAGAAACAGCTGAACACAGTACGTACGAAAAAGGCAATGGTCCCTGTCACCATTCCTGCAATAGGACTGAAGATTTATGCTGCACAACAACCCGTGTCCCTGGGGAAGCTGTTTCATTCCAGCTCTAACTCTGACATCTCCCTGGTAATGTGGAAAATTACTCAACTATGTCCAGTTCCTAAGAGGATTATAATTACAATCTAGCCAGTTACCTCCGCCTCAGACTCACCACGACAGTCAAATTGGTGGGAGTTATTTTTGACAGAGTTATCAAACAGCACAGAAATAACCTGCTCAGTATGATTTCAGATAGGTCCCCATGTAGAGATGGTGCTGCTGTGGAAAGGTCACTGGATTACTAATCCAGACCAGGCTAATGCTCTGGCAGCTGGTGTAAGTTAAACACAATTGACAAAATATTAAGATGCAAAATCTGATGTCCGTAAATAGTGACCTTCAAGCCAATGTCGATTGTACACACCAATTTGCTTCACAAATGTACTTTCTTGAAGTGAATCCCCCGTGCTTTCCTGGTCTGGCCTAAACGTGACTGCAGACACACAGACATGTGATAAACTCTTCAATGGTCTCTGAATCCGCCAAACAAGACATTCTATTGTATCAAACTGTTCCGAGGTCTAAAGGATAAAACCAAACAGAACACCCGGCCCCAGCCTCAGTATCGGAAAAAGGGAATGAGAAACACAGTCCTGTTGACCCTGCAGAGACCTCCTTCCTAACATCTGAGAGCTTGTGACAACATTTACAGACTGCATAGAAACATCGGGAATGGAGTAGGTCATACAACACATTGAGCCTTCCCCATTCCAGTTCATGTTCAAATATGTACACAATGCACTTTTCCCACACACTGTACACATTCCTTAATGTGATTAACTGTGGGAAGCTATAAAATAGGAAGTGCAGTAGTCTATTTGGTCTGTCGAGTTTGCTACCCAATTCAATATAATGATACCTTGCCCTTTATTTCCATATCGTTCTCCTTCTCTCCCACCAGTCCTTTACTGTCTCTACGTCCGTATCTATATTCCAGCTTCGAGCGCATTCCCCAGGTTCACCAGTCACTGAGTGCAGACATTTATTGTCATCTCATTGCAGAATGGTCTGTCTGTACCTAATACTGTGGACCCTTGTTTTAGACACCACAGCCAGGGGAATTATTAACCCTGCTTCCAATCCGTCTCACCCTGTCAGATCTTTATATATCTCACTGAGATCTCCACCCATTTTCCTAAACACCATGGAATACAGGCCCAGTCGCCCCAAACTCTGCTCCCACAACAAACCTGTCATCCTAGAGATCGGTCTGGTCATCCTTCACTGCTCTCCCTCAATGTCAGGTTTGTCCTTTATTATGTACTGAGACCAAATCTGCAGAATACTGCACAGTGTTTGAGATAGGGTCACACCAAAGCTCTCTACAGCTGCAGTAAGACACCCTTACTCCTGGACTCAAATCCCCCTGAAATGAAGGTCAGCACATCATTGATCTTCCTATCTGGTTCTTGCTCCTGCAATATTGCTTTCAGTGACTGGTCTGCAGGGAGATCCAGATCCTTTGCGATGTTACAGCTCCCCAGTTGGTAGGTCTATGTACACTGGGCAGCGTGTGAAGGCCATTCCCAGTATTGCCTTGTGGGTTCAGACCTCACTGTGCTGCAGGGACCTCGGAGGGCCGCGCAGAAGGAACCAACAAAAAGGCCCATACGTCGCTTTTCAGATCAACATGTTTCAAACAATCCCTTTTCAAATGAAAAGCTGCCAATCTCTTGTTCCCACCAATGGGCACACTGTCACCTCAACCCAACTTGCTCTCCATCTGCCACGTATTTGCCCATTCACTCCACTTGTCTTAGTCACCTTGAAGCTTTTTTACAACCTCCTCACCCACTCGCAATCCAACATCCTTTAGTTCTATCAGCAGGTTGGGATATGTTGTGTTTGATTCCTGCAACCAAATGTTTAATGGGCATTGTGAACAACTGGGACCTGAGCACCGATCTCTGTGATATCCCAGAAACCTTCCTCTGTTATTTTATTTAAATAATATTTATTTCCTGAATCTGGGTGTGACTGGCTGGGCCAGCATTTATTTCCTGTCCCTGGTTGCCCCTTGAGAAGGTGGTGGTGAGCTGCCTTGTTGAACCGCTGCAGTCCACTGTGGATTCAGTGACAGTAACACCATTGAATGCCAAGGGGCAGGTTAGATTGTATTTTAGTGGTGATGTTCACGGTCTGGCATTTGTGTGACGTGACTATTACTTGCCACTTGTCAGCCTGGATACTGTCCAAGTCTTGTTGTATTTGAACATGGATTGCTTCAGTATCTGAGGACCCACAAATGTTACAGAAGATTGTGCAATCATTGGCGACCATCCCCACTTCTGACCTTAAAATGGAGGGAAGGTCATTGATGAAGAAGCCCTGAAGATGTTTGGGCCTAGGCCATTGCCCGAGGGACTCCTACAGATTTATCCTGGCGCTGAGTTGACTGACCTTTATCAACCATGACCATCTTCCTACGTGTCAGGTATGATTCTAACCAGTGGGGAGTTTGCCCCTGATGCCCATTGATTCCAGTTTTGCTAAGACCCCTTGATAACACACTTGGGCGAAGGCAGCCTTGATTTAAAGGGCTATCACTCTCACCCCACCTCTGGAATTCAGCTCTTTTGTCCATGTTTGAACCACAGTAATGAGGTCAGGAGCTGAGTGGCCCTGGTGGAGCCCAAACTGGGCGTCATTGACCAGGGTATTGCTGAGCAGGTGCTGCTTAAAAGCACTGAGACCTTCCACCACTTTACTGATGATCGAGTGTAGACTGATGGGGTGGTAATTGGCCGGATTGGATTTGTTCTGCTTTTTATATACAGGAGATACTTGGGGTAATTTTCCATGTAATCCGGGAAATGTTGTTGTAACGGTATTGGAACAGCTTGGTGAGGGCAGTGACAAGGTCTGGAGAACAACTTTTCAGTACTATTGCCAGAATGTTGTCAGGATATGTACCCTCTGAGGTATCCAGTGTCTCCAACTGAATCTGGATATCGTGTGGAGTGAATCAAATTGGCTGATGACTGGTAACTGAATTGCTGAGGACCACTGGAGGAGGCCGAGATGGATCATCCACTCAGCACTTCTGACTGAAGTTTGTTGCGAATGCATGAACGTTATCTTTTGCACTGAAGTGCTGGGCTCTTCCATCATTAAGGATGGGGATACTTGTGGAATAAACTCCTCCGATGACTTGTTTAATTGTCTATAACTATTCTCTACTAGAAGTAGAAGGACTGCAGAGCTAAGGTCTGCACCGTTGCTTGTGGGATCACTTAGCTCTGTCTATGACTAACTGCTTATGCTGTTTGGTACGCAGGTAGTCATGGTTGGTGACTTCATCAGGCTGACACCTCATTTTCAGGTATTGCCAGTGCTGCTCCTGTCCTCCTGCACACTCCATTGAATGAAGGTTGATCCTCTGGCTTGATGTTAATTGTTGTGAGGGGGATATGCCAGGCCATGAGGTTGTGCGGGAGTACAATTCTGCTGCTATTGATGACCCACAACATATTATCGAAACCCAGACTTGGGCTGCTAGATCTGTTCAAAGTCTGTCCTATTTAGCACGGTGACAGTGCCACCTAAAATGGTGGAGGTTATTCTCAATATGCAAGTGTGACTTTATCTCCACAATGACTATGCGGTGGTCACTCTTACCCAATACTGTCATGGACAGATACTTCTGCAGCTGGCAGATTAGTAAGGCTGTGGTCAAATATGGCTTTTCCCTCTTGTGGGTTCCTTCACCACCTGCCGCAGACCGAGTCGAGAAGTTATATCCTTTCGGACCCAACCAGCTCAATCAGTAATGTTGCTGCTGAACCACTCTTTTTGTGGACATTGACGTCCCTAACCCAGAGAACATTTTGTGCCTTTGCCACCCTCAGCGCTTCCTCCAAGTGTTGGTCAGCTTGGAGGAGTAACGACTCATCAGTTGGAAGAGGCTGGTACATGGTAATCAGCAGGAGGTTTCCTTTCCCATGTGTAAACTAATGCCATGAGACTTCATGGGATACAGAGTCACTGTTGAGGACTCCCAGAACAATTCCCTTCAAACTGTATCCCAATGTGCCACCACTTCTGCTTTGTCTGTCCTGCTGGTGAGAGAGGAGATATCCGGGGAAGGTGATGGGGTTTCAGGGATATAGTCATACTCACAGAATCAGACCTTAAATACAATGTCAGGCAGTTGCTTCACAAGTCTGTTTATTTCTATTCACTGTTTCCTGCCAGCTGTCCCATTCTAGAAACATGGCCATATATTCACCCCAATCCACGAAGATTTGATTTTGCAAACTAGGCTTGGAGCTTTACCAAAATCTTTCTGAAAATCCACATGTTTTACATCCATTGCTTCTCTTTCATTTGTATCCCAGTCTGTTTCTCAAACATAATTCCCATTTCATAAATCTGTGTTAGTGTTGTCTATGACCATTATTTTCAGTCCCAATCATTTCTCCCAAACGATTTACTTACTATGTTCTATGTTCCATGTACTATTTCGTTTTTCACGCCAGACTTGGTTTTCCTGTTATTGTTAGAAAGTTCTGTGAAGACAGAACTGAAGTAGTGGATTCATAGTTTTGCCATTTCCCTGTTTCCCATTCTCCATTCTCTGGTTTCAAACTGGAAAAAACCTTCACTTTTTTTTCATACTTCTCACATTGACATAATGTGACAAGCTATAACAGTTCACTCTTATAACCTTTGTGAACATTATCTTCAGAAACCCATCAATTCTTGTGTTAAGCTGCTCGATCATTGACCTTCCACATCATATAATCACAGGAGCATAGTCTCTGTGCCAACGGAAATACAGCATGATCTATATTAGTCCCACTTTCCGACAAAAGGCTCATAGCCTGGAATGTTATGGCACTTCCAAGTGCGTGTCCAAGTACTTTTAACAGTTGAGAGATTAACCTTGATAACTCCCCTCTCAGAAAGTACTTTCCAGACCCCAACACCCTCTGGGTGAAGAAAAAGTGAGTTTTTAAATCCTCTCTGAACCTCAAACCCTTCACTTTTAAAGTGTGCTCCCTTGTTCTTGACCCTCTGTCTAAAAGGAACAGTTGCTGTCTGTCCACCCTGTCGATGCCCCTTGTTAACTTATCTTTCTGAATCACATCTCCCTCAGCCTCTCTGTCAAAAGTAAACAACCCGAGCTTATCCAGCCTCTCTCCATCGCTGATATGCTCCATCCCAGGGAACATCCTGGTGAATTTCCTTTGCAAACCCCTCCAGTACAATCACATCCTTCCTTATAATGACGCTCCCAGAACGACATACAGTATTCCATCATGGACTAAACCAAGCCCTGTATAACACTTATAATCTACTCCCTGATTAATAAACGCTCCACCCAAGGTTCAATTCTTAACTAGTCCATTACCCTGTTCAGTCACATTCAGGGATGTGTGGAGAAACACCCTCTGAGCTCCCTAGTGTGCTGCCAATCATTGTGTACACCCCATGTCTGGTTCCTCCTTCCAAAGTACATCACCTCATATTTATCAGGATCACATTCCATCTGCCATTGATCTGCCCATCTGATCATTCCACTTGTATTTTCCTGCAAAATCAGAACTTCCTCCTCACTACCAACCACCCGGCCAATCTTTGTGTCAAACACAAACTTACTTATCATAACTCCCACCCCTCCACCCACTCCCCCTCCAGATTCACATCTATACCATTTATGAATGCTACAAACAATAATGGACACAGCACTGATCCCTGTGGTACACCAGGGGACACTGGTCTCCAGTCACAAAAACAGCCTTCTCTCTCCACCCTCTGCCTCCTGACACTAAGACAATTTTCCCTGTAACTTTTCAAGTTATCCTTGATACTCTGAGATTTTACTTTATTTTTTTCAGTTTCCCATGCGGAACTTTGTCAAAGGCCTTGCATCAAAACTAAATAAGCGACCTCCTCAAACTAATTGAATCAACTCCATCAGTGTGACTTCACTCTGATAAAGTCATGATGATTATCCCTGATCAAGCCTTGCCATTCTGATTGGAGTTCAATTTTCTCCTTCTGTATTTTCTCCAGTAGTTTCCCGAACAGTGATTTAATACTCGCTCGTCTATAGTTTCCTGGTCTATCTCTACCACCCTTACTGTGAAGTGCAATCATATTAGCTGTTCTCCAGTCCTCTGGCACCTCCCCTATTGTCAGATTCTAATTAAAAATTCCAATCAGCGTCTTACCTCCTTTGACTCCAACATTATCCAGACCTGCAGATTGGTCCAATTTTATACCAGACAAAGCCTCAAACCGCCGCTCGTATTTTACATCAATCTCTTTCCAAGAGCTTTCCAGTCCATCTTCTCGAATTCTATACCTGCATCCTCCTTCTCCCAAGTAAAACAGCTGTGAAGTTTACATGCAACAATCTATCAATGTTCTCCGGGTTGACACACTGGTTGCACCCTTGGTTTCTCATTTACGCGAACTGATTATTCTGTTCTACTTGTCCGTGTAGAATATCCTGGAATTCTCCCTCATCTCTCCTGCTTACACTTCTCCATGTCCCTCGGTTGTTGTCTCCACTCTATGTTTCTAAGTTTCACTAAAATCACCTCTCATCTTTTGAAACTCGAGATCACAGGCTGAGTTTCCACATCAGACAATCTTGCCATTTTAGGGATTAATCTGGAGAATACCTTTTGCAGTTCATCTGTAGTATATTCTATCTTAGATTGGGACTCCAAACAGTACACAATACTCTCAGTTTAGTCTCAGCAACACTCTGTGCAGCTGGCGCATGGCATCTTCTATATTTCAATTGCATTCACATGAATGTAAACCTAATTTTTCGTTTCCTATTTGCTTGTGTTTAGATTACATTGCGTTACAGTGTTGAAGCAGGCCCTTCGGCCCAACAAGTCCACACCGACCCGCCGAAGCGCAACGCACCCATACCCCTACATTTACCCCATACCTAACACTTCGGGCAATTTAGCATGGCCAAGTCACCTGACCTGCACATTTTGGACTGTGGGAGGAAACCGGAATACCCGGAGGAAACCCACACAGACACGGGGAGAATGTGCAAACTCCACACAGTCAGTCACCTGAGGTGGGAGTTGAATCCGTGTCTCTGGCGCTGTGCGGTAGCAGTGCTAACCACTGTGCCACTGTGCCACCCAATTCTTCCCAATTCCTTTTACTTTAACTTTTCTTATGATGTTAGTGGGAGAGTTCTTAAAAAAGATCCTCTTGAATATCCAACGATACGTTATCCATTAGCTCCTCATTGCCTACGTCCACAAGAATCATCTTCAAACCATTCCAAAAAATGTTTGTCACTTATGGTTTTCGTTTCATCGATGCATTATCATCCTCCCCAGTTTTCCCATGACCTTCTATATATCCAGTAACACGTTCTTTATAATCGAGCCCAACAGACACCCGACCGTGGATGACAAGTTACTGATCTGTAGTTCACCACTCTCCATCTTCATCCTTTCTTAAACTGTTGGATAGTATTTATAGACTTTGCCTTATCCAGATTGGCTAAATATCTTTTGGGAATGTATTGGAAAACAACGTGATAATCTGCGATGCAATCAATACGTCAATTGCTGCTTCCTCTGAAATTCTTGTATGAAGTACATCTGATCTGTCAGATTTATAAATACTCAATCCAGCTTTCTTTTAAAACATGACCTCAACACTTATAGGAATGTTCTTAGACTTTACTTACACCAGTCCTATGGTCACTTGGTATTTCTGGGAGAATTTCTGGATATTCTGCCTTGAAGATAGACACAAAGAAACTGTTTCTTTCCCCTGTGATTTCTCTATTGTCTTCAATAAATTATTCTGTCCGCACACCCACTGTTCCATATTTGACCTTGTTTTTATTTTTGTTTCATACACTGATGTACTTTTTTTTGCAGTCTTTATGTTTTTCTTTTGTTTGTAAGCTTTTTCGCTTTTTGATTTTCTTTTCTTGGTCATCCGTTGCTGGGTCCTATATTTCTCCAAATCCACTGGCTTACTACGGTACTTGGCACTTTTCTAAGCTGATTCCTGTGATCTAATAGATAGTTGAAGGTGAGGCTGAAAACGTTTGGTCAGAGAGGCGGGTGGACCAGATTGATCGGAAGGAAGATGAACACATAGGAACGTTCAAAAGGAGGGAGGATGCTGAGTTGGAAGATTGGACTGGGATAAGGTGGAGTTAGGGTAAATGGGGAAACGGGTGAAACCTACATTATTCCCCTGTGGTTGGAGGGTCCCACGGTAGAAGAGGAACCTTTCTTCATCCATGCTTCAGGTGGTTAGGGTTTGGCGATGGAGGAGGCCCAGGACTTTCACGTCCTTGGCAGAGTGGAAAGGAGAGTTAAAGTGTTCAGCCACAAGGCGGTGGAGTTGGTCAATGTCGCTATCCCAGATATGTTCTCTGAAATGAACCACCTGCCTTACCAATGTAGAGAAGACCACACTGGCTTTAATGTATGTAGTAGATGAGGCGTTCTGTCTCCCTTCATCAACTATCACTTTCAACCCCACCTTCATCTACCTATCGCATTCCTAGCTACCTCCCTCCTGCCACACCGCCTTCTCATTTATCTCTCAGCTCCCTTCATCATAAGCCTCATTCCTGATGAAGGGCTTATGGCCAAAACGTCAATTCTCCTGCTCCTAGTACGCTGCCTGACTGTGCTTTTCCAGGACCACACTCTTCGACTCTGATCTCCCAGCACCACACTCCTCGACTCTGATCTTCCAGCATCTGTAGTCCCCACTTTCTCCTCACACCTTCAGGGCTTGTATGATTCAGATTTATGACAGTTACTTCAAATAAAACAAAAACTACCGTGTACTCAAACAGCATAAAAGAAAACCAATGCATTGTGGTCACTGTTCCCAAAAGGTCCTTTACATCAAAGTTTTCAATTAGTTCTTTTGATCATCCAACACCAATTTCTGAATAACCTGATCTCTAGCTCAGTGCTCGACAAAATGTTAATGCCAGCTATCTAACACATGCTCATGAGATCCATTTTTCCCAGTATTAGCATTCAGTTGGGTTAACACAGTTTAGATATAATGTAAACAGGACATTATTACTGCAGTACCCACAAATGTGTATATCTCATTTCCCGTTTTATAACATGTCCAGCATTTGTATAGCAGCTTTCACTTTGATATATGACTCCCATCAATGTTTCCTTCTCCTTGCTGTTTTTGCACTCCACCTTACTAGATTCTGGAGAATCTGAGCGATGTGGGATTTGGGGAGATTAATGGTAGAGATCATCTCGCCACATCATTTATGATCTTCTTAAGCATCATTGTGACATTTTCTCCAGATCTCCCGTTATGCTGATGGAGTAGAGAAGGACAATGATCGTTCATAAATGCTCTGTATTCCCCCAGAGAGCTGAGACAGCTCTAACCTGGGTGGGAACCTTACAACAGGATGGTAAAGTGTTGCTGCTGCTGTACAGGATCTTAGTGAGATCACATCTGTAGTAGTGTGTACAGATTTAGTCTCTTCAATGAAGAAAGGATGTTGTTATATTGGAAGCAGCTCAGAGATGGTTTCCTCAGCTGATTCCTGCAATGAAGATGCGAGCTTATAACGAAAGGATGATCAGGTTGATCCAATAGCCATTGGAGTTTACAAAAATAAAGGATGATCTTATTTCAACATAGATGACAGGAAGGAGTCAGCAACTGAAGAGAATTACACAGATAGTGGGGGAATCCATTCCGTTCTGCAGCCTGTTACACAGGAACAACAGGAGGATATTCAGGCCTTCGAGCCAGTTACACCAGAATAGGACGACACTGTTCAGCCCCTCGAGCCTGATGTATATTTACAGGAGGAGGCCAATCAGCCCCTCGAATCTATAACACTGGCCCCAGATTAGGCCATGCTGCACCAGTATCCTGTTACACAGCAACAGGATCAGTCCATTCAGCCTCCTCAAGTCCGTAACATAGGAACTGGAAGTGGTCACACAGTGACTGGAGATTGTTACACTGGGATAACAGGAGGCCATTCAGACCCACCCAGTCTGTTGCAAGGGAAATGTGTTAGGATAAAAACTATCTGAGACTTTTTTCATGAGAAAGGAGGAGATAATTCAGATACGTGTCTGTTGTATGGGAACAAGAGAAGTCCAATCGCTCCCTTCGTCCCATCTCTGGGATACATGTGGAGACTGATCAGTGTCTCCACCGATTATGAATGAATATGAGAAGACCCATCAGACCCTCAGAATGTTAACACAGTAACGGGAAGATTCCATAATCCCCCACCCCTCTAACGCATCAACAGGAGGTGATCATTCTGGCCTTGGAGATGACAACATGGGAACCCCAGAAAGACTTCATCCCATTGATTTTGTACACCAGCAGGATGATGAGTCCAGTCAGCCACACATACCGCTTATGTAGCAATTGGAGCACATCTCTTAAAACCCTTTTGCCCATCAAACAGGAATTCAAAGAAAACGTATAGGTTTTCAAAAGGGAAGAACTTATAATAACTGAATACATTAGGGAGTAAAATGTAACAATAAAGTATTGTAATTTAAGGCAAATTATTAGAATCCATTGTTGAGAACATTTGCAAACGTAAACCACAATCCATCGGAGTCAACATGGTTTTACAAAAGATAAACCATGATTGAAGTGTTTTCTTGAGTTATTTAAAGATGTGACAAACAAGGTGGATAGTGGGAATCCTGGAGATGGAATATATCTGGTCTTCGTGAAAGATTCAGATACGTCCCTTCTCCAAAGAGTGAGTGGTAAGATCAGACAGCATCAGTTTAGGAGTAATTTATTGGCTTGGATGGAGGATTGGTTAACTAACAAAATGCAGTCAGATGAATTAAATGTATCATTTTATATTGGAAAATGCAATTTGTTGGGTGGCATAGATTTCAGTTCTAATGCCTCAACCATTTGGGATCGATATTATTACTCGGTTGATGGGATAGAAAATATTATAGCTCCATTTTCAGACACTAACATGGGTGGGAAATTACTTCGGAATGATGATGCAAGAGATTTAAAAACTAAATGAATAGGTTGGGTGAATGGGCAAACATTTGGCAATGAAAATTAAAGTGGATAAATATGAGGTTATTCAAGTTGGCCAACCTAATAAAAAGGCAAATGATTATCTAAATGGAGAGAAACTTCCAAGTGCTTATGTGCATAGGGATCTGGGTGCCTGCTTGCATATCACAGAAAACTTGCTTGCGGGTACTTCAAATACTGAGAAATGCAAGCATGACTTCATCGTTTATTTATAAGAGGATAGAGTAGAAAGGTCGGGAGTGTTGCTGTAGCTGTGCAAGGCATTAGTGAGGCTGCAACTGGAGTACAGTTTGGGTGTCCTGCAGAATGAGGTATTTCCATTGGAGGCAATTCAGAAGAGCTTCATTAGATTGATTCCATATTTGAAGTGTTTGTCTTATGCAGAGAAATTGTGCAATTCAGGCCTATATTCTCGATTTTATAAGAACGATCGGTGAGCTCATTGAGGTCTGTAAGATGCGAAATATAATTGAAAATGTAGATGTGGACTGGATATTTTTTTCATCAGCCGCAATCTCCAACAAGAGACTAGAGTTTGACGATCGAGAGATAGCAGGGATGTGGAACAGAGGCCGCGATGACATCAGCCATGATTGTATTCCATGGCGGAGCAGATTCGAGGGGTTGGATTCCTGACTGATTCTCCTCGTTCATATTCAGCTTTTCCACTGTGTTACACAGTAATGGGAGAAAACGGTGTATCAAACAGAAAGCAGGCACTCCGGATAAATCAGTCTTAATCAGTTTGACAGAATGTCACCAGTGGAGTCACACAGTGACCAGTGCTGGGTCCTCCACTATTTACAATCTATATCAATGATCAGGAGGATGGAACAGATAGAGAGATACTGAGTTTGGTCATGTTGCTGTGATAAGCAAGAGAGTAAATTATCAAGAGAGGTCAAGGCAATGGATAATAATTTGGCAGGTGCAATATAACATGATATAACCTGTCATTTCATTTACAGGAATAATGGAAGGCAGTATGTTACTGAAATGGAGAGGGATTACAGGGATTAATGATACTGTGTACTGGGGGGTTCACTCAGCCCCGTTCAGACATGGGAGGTTTTGCTCCATCCCTGATCGTCTGCTCCCAGACACTCCAAGTGACCCCATTGCTCTCCGTACACATGGAATGTTTTGAAGTGTTTGGTTGGTGATGGGTATGCTGTTTTCAAACATGTATTAAGGGAACGGCCTTTATCGAAGATACATTCATTCATTTCTACATGGAGACCCGAAGACGATGGGAATGCTGTCTGCTTGTGAATGAAGGAACTGTGGCTGCTGTCAGGACAGAGGTATTCACCAACATAGTGTACTGTGCATGGACACACGGTAACAGTAACAGAGAGAGAGCTCCTTCACTTCCTCTACCTCTCCCCATTGACATGGGTACTCTGCAGATGCCATGTACACCATCGGGAATACCATTATAATGGATACACCCGGCAGCTCCCTGCTGTGGGGGAAACAATGTATTTACCTCATCCACCATATATATCCTCCATCACCGAATGGTTACATTGATGGCCACATACTGGGAGATGATGGCTACATCACCCAGTCCTGTTTGGAAAGTTCTAGAACATAGAAGCTGAATGAAACTGTGACCCGAACAGCCACTGGCAGCACCGTCCTTTCCCCGGGGGGGAAGCTGCAGGTCGTGTTAAAGGAGGTGACACTGCTCTGTGACCAGCTCCTTGTTCAATCAGTGTCCCTTCACACTCTGCTCCTGGATTAAGTGTAGCTTGCGAGGCTGTTAATGGAAAACTCGGGTGGGTCCAACAAATCCCTTTCCACACGTACACTAACTCTGTGTTTTCAGAGTTTCCCCACTCTGTAACCTTTGCTCCATTTGTTGCTCATGTTACTGACCCAGATGCTGTAACTACAGTCCCCAGGCTCCACCCAAAGATGGGTCAGCAAATCCTCATGTCTCCCTGAATGTCTCAGGCAGCTCACAGCACAACCTCCAGCAAACCAACCCCAACCCCTCCACTACATTTTCAATAAGATGAGTCAGTCAGAAACTCCTCATCTATAAGTGTTGTGGACCAGACCAGATCCCTGCAAAATATTTTAAGAAGGTCGCTTAGACCCAAACCTTTCCTTATTTTAATAATAGATGTGAAGTGTGCGTTCCAGATATGTTGTGACTGGTCAAACCACTCGACATTAAGCAAAATATAATCTATTCATATGCTTTAGTTAAAATACAATCAAAGAAAAGAACATTTTGAGATAGCTTATATGTTTGAACACTTACACAAACAATAGATACCGTACCTTCTTGGTATACACCGCTTGGCACAAAGATATATTGAAATACAGATCCTTACATGCAGTTTTCCGATCGAAGAGATATCAACATCAACAGAGATCTCAGAGAGAAAAGCAGCTGGGGATCATGTATTGAAACTTCCAACCCTTTCTGGGATCCCCAACAGCTTCTGAATGCTGCAGCTAAAAACAAACCGATGAAAACCTGGTCTGGGAGAGCTGGCCGCTGCCCTTCCATTGTTACCAATGTTTTAATAAAACCTAAAGGCTTTCTCAATTATTTACTTAAACTGTTTTCAGACAGCAGTTCTGCACCTCTGTCTTTATAACCTCTCTTCAAAAAAAAATCCCAAGATAAAATGACCTTTTTACAGTGATAGTATACTCACAACTCCACCTTTAATAAAATGATCCATCAATACACAAAAAGAGATTCATTTTAGACCTCCTAACCTTCCTCTATGTGTAGACTGGCAGGAATGGCAGGATTACCTTACACTGAAAGACTGAAGCGACTGGGCTTGTATACCCTTGAGTTTAGAAGATTAAGAGGGGATCTGAGTGAGACATATAAGATTATGAAGGATTAGACACTCTGGCAGCAGGAAACATGTTTCCGCTGATGGATGACTGCCGAATCAGAGGACACAGCTTAAAAATACGGGGTAGACCATTTTGGACAGAGATGGGGAGAAACGTCTTCACCCAGAGAGTGGTGGCTGTGTGGAATGCTCTGTCCCAGAGTGCAGTGGAGGCCCAGTCTCTGGATTCATTTAAGAAAGAGTTGGTTAGAGCTCTCAAAGATAGTGGAATCAAGGGTTATGGAGATAAGGCAGGAAGAGGATACTGATTAGGAATGATCAGCCATGATCATATTGAATGGTGGTGCAGGCTCGAAGGGCAGAATGGCCTACTCCTGCACCTATTATCTATTGTTTATTGACTGCAATGCATATATATTACATTGACTCTGAGCATACAAATGTTCACAACGAGATTCGATTTTAGTCATTTTACTCCTGCCACAGAATGCCTTTGACTTTCTTCACTCAAGTTTCCACAACGTGTCAAAACTTAGGTTTTCTAAGCCTGTCACATGCATAATTTCATATTGAATGGTGGAAATAATAAGCTCAGTCGACACAGACTGGTATTTCTCTCCCAAAACTTCTCCAAAAACTTTAAGGGGTCACGATCAGTGAAAAGGATTTGGCTCAGGTATGTTATTTGCAATTTAAATGCTGAAATGTTGTAACACCAACACCAAGCTCAAGGCCTAGTTCCCCATTGTGGAATAAATCTGTTGATGTTTCCACTGGACACTCCAACCACACGTTACATAATGGAGCACTTCTCATCTCTCCAATAGTCCTTCTGAATGACATAGCTCCTCATGTCTCAGCACAAAAGAATTACATTCTTCTGTACTTCCTAATGCTGTAACCTCTTTACCTGCTACTCCTGGCCTATGCCAGTAAACCTTACTCTCACAGGGATATGTTCTAAGAAAATCTCACACATTCTTCTCAATCTCTCACAGAAACCAAACTTTGATTTCTGAACTCAATCATCATCATCAGCCATTTTAGCTTCTAACCTTCCCATTGTTACTCTCTGCTCTTCCACATGAGTTCTCATGACTGCAGGAAGTAAATTGTTGAACTTCTCGCAAATAAGAATCTCTCTAAGGGTCATAGGTTTGCTCTGTTTTAATACCTTTCCCCACCTTTCAACATTTGTTTGATCCTTTCAAACACAACGTGCGTTTAACCAGGCATGCTATTTTAGATTCCTGAAACACTGTCTGTCAGCTTCTGGCACAAGCTCATATGCACTTCAAATAGCTTTCTTTACCTCCTCATACTCAGCAGATACCTCCTCTGGTAGGGATGCAAATGCCTATCAGCTTTGTTTGAATCAACTAAATCCACATGTTCTCTGGCAACTGCATTTGTTTAGCCACTTTCTGAAATGATATTAAAAAGGCTCCCTCCATCATTATCATCTAACTTAGATAATACCTGGATGTATTTAAACAGATCCCCATCAGACCTTTGGCGATATAGGGTTGCTCATCCTCACTATCCTCCTTATCCAGCCAACTGTCTGCCTTCATCTCCACCTTCTATGTCAACTTTCCTCTCTAATTACTAACTTTTGAAGTTGAAACTCTCTGCTTTTCTTCTCTCTTTTTCTCTCTTTCGTCTTCATTTCCTTTTCTTTTATTTCTACTTTTCATCATAATTCAAACATTTTCAATTCTTTCTCATGTTCAAGGTGCCTCATTTGAAATTGAATTCTAGCCATTTCCAAAGAGTCTGATCTCGTTTCCACCAAATGTAATTGCCGAGCTATAGCTGTAATTATCTCTCATTTTCGCACAGACAAACACAACCCCAACTCCAGCTTGTCTGCCAATTCCTACAGCTTCCCTTCATTACCTTTTGTAAAACCCCTAACTTTACTTCTTCCACACCCAGAGAACTCTTAGTGACTGAAATTGTCTTTATACTCAACACACTGTTTAAACCAACCGAATTCAACATCCGGAACCAAAGACACTAACAACTACCATACGGGACCTTTGAACCCAAGAGCCTCCCAGTGCATACTCTCCAGTGTCTGCATAAGCTTATTCTGGATTCTCAGGTTTCCTCCCACAATCAAAAAGTGTGCATGTCAGGTGAATTGGCCATGCTAAATTGTTTGTAGTTTTCAGGGATGTGTGAGTTAGGTGCCTTGGTCGGGGTAAATTTGTAATAACAGGGTTGAGGAATGGGTCTGGGTCGGTTACTCCTCGGAGGGTCGGTGTGGAATTGTTGGGTCGAATGGCCTGTTTGCGGACAGTAGGGATTGTAATTCTAAACACAATTTGGTATTATCGATTTAGAACCAGACAAGAGTCCCCAGTTTGTTATAGACCAACCAGACTGCCTCAAACTAGTTTAAGGAGGTAGCTTGGATGCCAAACCTTTTCTTATTTTAAAGGAAGATGTGACGTGGGTGTTCCAGATGTGATGGTACTCATCAAACCACTCACCATTAAGCAAAACACAATGTATTTAAACGCTCTAATCAAAATCCATACACAATGAAGAGGAATTTAGATTAACTTAACTATTGGAAACCATAACAGAATAATGGACACAGTACCTTCTACAAATGAAATGTTCCAATATACTACAATCACCTAAACACACCCCTTGGCAAAAAGGAACATTCAAACATGCATTCTTGCATACAGTTCTCCAATCCAGGAGGAAAGAGCATCAAGTGAGCTTCCAGAGAGAATAGCAGCTCGGGATAATTTACTAAAACTTACACCCGTTCTGGGACCCCAAGCACCTGGTGATTGTTATTGCTACAATGAAAAGAAACCTAGAAAGCCTGGTCTTTGCGAGCTGGCCATTGTTACTACTATTTATTTAAAACACTAAAATCCCCGTAAGTTATTTACTTGAGCCGTTTTCATTAGGAAGTTTGGCCTTTAAGACCTCTTACTAACAATAAGGAGAAAATAACCGTTTATTAAAAACGTGACAGCATTGTCAGGCAATTTAGATGCCTGGTCCTTTACTCAGTGGTCTTCCTCGTGTTACTGATCGCAAGGTCAGCTGAGAGGGACAGCCACAGGTACACACCAAGTTACAAGGATGTGTCTCATAACTTCTGAAACACACCTGTCCATGAACCATCACATGGGACACACCGGGAAGTGAAGAACAGACTGACACACGCCATTTCATTATTTCGGAGCTACACAATGCCAGCACTCGATACACTAGGGAGGCAAAACCCAAGACCAGGGAAAGATACAGAGGGACAGAGAGATTCACATTAAAGACAGAAACAGGCAGTTAATTAACTGGGAGGAGGTTGTGGGAATATGGGGAAAAAGACAGGGCAGTGGGACTATCTGCAGAAGTGAGATCTTCGTGAGTAAAATGACAAGAATGAGAACATTGAATACAGGCATTGTCAGATCAGCTGAAATGGTTTGTTACATCAAATTCTGAATCTATATCACAGAACACCACAAACAAACATAAACTGGGACAAGATGACAGCCCAGCATGGAGAGCTGTGCACACCATGTTAGTGTGTTGCTCAGTGAACTGCACTATCTTGAGAGTATTGCAAACTTTAATAACATATGCTAACTATACTCGCATCAGATTACTGCCTATAATGGGAAGGTTTGCTCTCTCTGTGTGTTCATCAGAGACTGAGAGTGTGCGTGATCGGCGTGGTTGAATGTGAAACTCATTGTTTGAGAAGGAACACACATGGAGAAAACAATTTTAAATAAGAACATCCCCGGCAGGCTTTTTGTTTATCAATAGAGTGAACGAGGGACGTTTCATGGACAGATGAGGTAAAGTGCTTGAGAATGTTAAAATAAAGGCATTGCCAGAAAAACAGCAATATACATCGGCATGCACATGAATGACAGATCGATGGGAGTTTGGTGTGAGTTCGAATCAGATTTGAAGCCGGGAGCGTCAGCAGCAGATTATTGGCTTCATTAAGCCTGTACTTCATAGCTCAAGGTTCAAACAGCAGATGGAATAAACCAGTTAGATATATTCTGGAGTGGTGAGTATTTCAAGTTAGAAATGTCAGGGAATGGTGTCAAGAATCAGCTCATTGTCAAAGGGATCTCCCACAGTTGTGACTTGTCTGCTTCAACTGCAGATATTGGCCAGGGATGGGATGGAAACAGTGGAAGGAAGTGGAGTTTGTAACCAGAACAGTAGACAGTGACCTCCATGCTCTTAACAGCAAAGGCAATGATACGATGCATTATGATTCTCCCCTGAAACTGAATAGTTCAACATAGAGATCCGTGAGTAACACTGCCAGAGCAGAGAGAGAGAGACAGTAATTGAACACCTTCATTGATGCAGTTAACAGTGGTCTGTACAGTGAATATCTAGATTGAGAGATTGGATTGGATTGGAACAATTATAGTGGCAGGAAATGTAGACGATATGAAATAACTATAATACAGTCATAACTGGTTTATAGAAAACAAAATCTGGATAGTGACACTCACCAGGAACACCAACGATAGCCAGGAAGGGATAATAAAAGTATTGACCAATGAGAAGAGCGAAACAGATCCACAATGATAATGACATCCAATCAAATGCAGAAAGATACCAAACATAATCGGCTAAGCTCCTATCTATTGTTGGAATATTCCTGTCTAATGTTCTCAAATTCTGATCCATTGTTGAAACATTCCAGTCTCATGTTCTCATATTCTAATCTCTCCTCCCCTTCTCGCTGGATCTGCTGTTCCCTTTCAGTGCTGTCGGTGATGCTCCCGCTCATGTTATGGGATAACACATTGAACGGAGCCCATTTATCATTAAAAGATGGAAACCCTCCACTGGGATAATTAGAATCCATGGAGATTGGCATTAATCGCAGTCACTGAACAAATAGGCTCAGTTAACCAGTTCAAAAAATCACTTTTCATTTACTGGTTTTGGACGGAATGGATAAGGTTGCTGAGGGATGGACCATAAATCTTTCAATATTTTATATCTTTTTTTCCTTGTATATGAGAGTATTAACAGAACGCTGCAGGGGTCTATGTATGTTCCATTCTGTTTATGAAAGGAGGCAGTTATAAAATAACAGATCGGCTGCATAAAAAAAAGGGGGGGGGACAAGTTTCTAGATACCTGAACACAAAATACGGTGCTTATTGACCAGTGTGTGGCCACTCCTGGTTTTAATGCCCAGTTATCAAATCCTTTCATAACCTTGAGGTAGAGCATTGGGACTGCTGCTCAGGAACAGGCCAAAGAAATTCTCTCCCAATGTGCCTCTTACAGAGGGAGAAGAGAAGGCCATTAAGCCTCTCGAGTCTATTACAGAGGGACAGGAGGAGCCTAGTCAGACTGTCGAGCCCATTATAGTGGGGCAGGAAGTGTTGATTTAACTTTCAAGTCTGTTTCGCATAAATATTAGCCTGTTGCTACTTGAAAAGGTGGAAAGCTGGAATATTGGCACATTTTGCCAACAGAATCATTCAGAACAAAGAGATGTGTTGCTGCAGCTGCATAAAGTGTAACTGAGAGGGCACCTGCAGTACATTGTGTTGTCTGTGTTTCTGTATCTGAGAAAGGATGGACCTCCATCATATACAGTTTAACGGCTGCTCGTAATCCACGGGTTGTTGTGTCTCGGATCTGTTACACAGGGACAGGAGGAGGCCGTGCAGCCTCTCGAGTGTGTTTAGAAGAACTGGAGGAGGCCATTAAGCCTCTCGAGTCTATTACAGAGGGACAGGAGGAGCCTAGTCAGACTGTCGAGCCCATTATAGTGGGGCAGGAAGTGTTGATTTAACTTTCAAGTCTGTTTCGCATAAATATTAGTTTTAAATTAGTTGTGGAATAGGAAATACCTGATGTCAACATTAATGTTCTAACTTTGAACAAGGCCAATTTTGAAAATGTTAGGCGAGCCCTGTGAAAGGTTGATTGGAATACCCTATTCACAGGTAAAGGGATGGTTGGTAAATGCAAGGCCATCAAAATGTGGTCTCAGAGAGTCCAGAGCCAACGTGTTCCCATTAGTGAGATAGGCAAGGCTGGTGGGTGCAGGGAGAGCTGGATGGTTAGATATATTAGATTAGATTACTTACAGTGTGGAAACAGGCCCTTCGGCCCAACAAGTCCACACCGCCCCGCCGAAGCGTAACCCACCCATACCCCTACATCTACATCTACATCTACCCCTTACCTAACACTATGGGCAATTTAGCATGGCCAATTCACCTGGCCTGCACATCTTTGGACTGTGGGAGGAAACCGGAGCACCCGGAGGAAACCCACGCAGACACGGGGAGGACGTGCAAACTCCACACAGTCAGTCACCTGAGGTGGGAATTGAACCCAGGTCTCTGGCACTGTGAGGCGGCAGTGCTAACCACTGTGCCACCGTGCCGCCCATATTGATGTTATGGTCAAGGTAATGAAGGAGGCATATGTCCGGTAAGCCCAGCTGATATCAAGTGAATCCCGAGAGGTGTATAAGGGCAATAAGTGTATAGTCAACGGGGAATTCGGGCCAGGAGTATGTGGACATGAGATGGCTTTAGAAATAGGGTTAACGAGGCATTGAAGAAATTCTACAAATCCTTTAATGGTAAAAGGTTAACTAGGGGGAGAACAGGGCCCCTTAAAGATCAGTAAGACTACCTATGTGTGAAACCACCCGAGATTGGAGGGATATGAAACAAAAATTTCTCCTCAGTATTTAATGAGGAGGAGGTTACAAGAGCGAGAGAATGAATAAATATTCAGTGAAACATTGAAAGGTGTCTATATTACAAGGAGGTGTTTGACATTTTAAAACACATAAAGGTGAACTAATCCCTGGGACCTAATCAGTTGTATCCCAAATGTTTGTGGGAAGCTAGGAAAGAAATTGGTCAGCATTTTGCTGATGTATTTGTATCATTGATTTCCACAGGTGAGGTGTCAAAAGACTGGAGGGCAGCTAACATAGTGTCATTATTTAAAAAGTAAGGAAAAAAAACAGGTAACCACAGATCGGTGAGCCTGACGTCAATGCTGACTAAATTGTTGGAGGGGATTTTGTTGGAAAGGATGTACATGCATTTAAAACGACAAGGACTGAAGAGGGCTTTGTACATTGGCGATCACGTCTCACTGACTCGGTGTAATC
The DNA here is from genome assembly GCF_047496795.1 of Chiloscyllium punctatum. Classification (NCBI taxonomy): domain Eukaryota; kingdom Metazoa; phylum Chordata; class Chondrichthyes; order Orectolobiformes; family Hemiscylliidae; genus Chiloscyllium; species Chiloscyllium punctatum. Next base: position 58,908,510 of record NC_092759.1, on the reverse strand, counting down.
TTTTGAGGAAGTGATGAAGATGATTGATGAAGACAGGACAGTGGATGTTGTCTTTATGGAATTCAGTAAGATTCCCAAAATGTTTTACATGGTAGACTGGTTAGCAAGGTTGGACTTCCTCGGATCCAGGGAGAACTCACCATTTAGATCCGAACTTTTCTTAAATATTGGAGACAGGGCGTGACAGTGGACATTTGTTCATTAAACTTGGAAACCTGTGACCAGTGGCGTGCTGCAAAGATCAATAGTGGGTCCACTGCCTTTTGTCACTCATACAAATCATTTACATTTGAGTTTATGAAGTATGGTCAGTAAGTTTGCAGATAATAACAAATTTGGTGGTGTAGTCGACAGTGACGAATGATCTCTCAGACGATAATGGGACGTTTTTAGGTGAACAGAGGAGTGGCAGATAGAGTATATTTTAGTTACATATGAGGTGTTGCATTTTGGCAAGACAAATCAAGGTAAGACTGACAGGTAGTGCCCTGTCGAAAGCTGCCAGTGAAGGAGAACTCCATTGAAATTATCGAATCCCTAGAGTTAGGAAACAGGCTTTTCGGCCCATCGAGGCCACACCGACCCTCTAAACAGTATCCCACTGGACAAACACCTGCCCTATCCCTCTGACCTGCATTTCCCATGGCTAATCCACATGCCCTACACATCCCTGGGTACGGTGCGCAATCTAGCATGGCCAATCTACCCTTATCTGTATATCCCTACACTGTCGGAGTAAAACATAACACCCGGAGGAAACTCACACAGACACGGGGAGAATGTACAAACTCCACAGAGCGAGTCATTCAAGGATGGAATTAAACCCAGGTCGCTGCCCTGTGAGGCAGCAAAGCTCGACTAGTGGGGCAGGTTCTCTGTTCCTTGAAAGTGCTATCACAGGTAGACAGCGCAGTGATGAAGGCATTTGGTGATCTTCCCTGTATTGGTGCGTGCTTTGAGTCGAAGCATTTGCATGACATGTTAAATCTGTACAGGACATTGGTTTGGCCACTTTTGTAATATTGCCTTTCATTCTGGTCTCTCTACTGTCGCATAGATGTTGTCAAACTTGAAAGGGTGCAGAAGAGATTTAAAAGAATGTTGCAGGTGTTGGAGGGTAAGAGTTACAGGGAGAGTTTTAATAGGCTGGGGCTATTTTCAAGTGTTGCGGCTGTGGGGGGGGGGGGGGGGATCCTTAAAGGGGTTTATAAAATCATGAAGGGCATAGATAAGTTAAACAGTCAACGTCTTTTCCCAGGATAGGCGAGTCCAAAATTAGAAGACAAAGGTTTAAAGTGAGAGGGGAAATATTTAAAAAGGGACGTGAGGGACAACATTTTCACACAGAGACTCCTGTGTGTATGGATTGAACAGACAAAAGTGGTGGTGGAGGCAGGTACAGTTACACCATTTAAAAAGCATTTGGATGGATACATGCATGGGAAGGGTGTAGAGGGAGATGGGTCAATGGCTGGCAAGGGGGACGAGATTTATTTCGGATGTTTGGTCGGTATGGACGATCAGACTGAAAGGTCTTTTTCCGTGATGTACATCTCTGAAACTCTATTCCCTCTTGAGTGTTTAACACGGGAACAGGAGGAGGTTATTTAGCTTCTGAATTCTGTCAGTTAGCTGGTTTGCTCAATTACTGAGAGTGAAATACAAAAATACATCATTCAGATTTTGATGGTGTTTTACAGAAACAGGAGAAAGGCTTTTAGTCAAGAGAAGCTGTAAAGAATGTGAAGAGGCCATTCAGTCCCTCACCTCCATTCCACAGGAGCAGCAGGTGAGCACAGAGCTATTGGAGCCTGTTACTCAGAAGCAGGAGGAGGACATCTACTTTCACAAAACTTCGATTAGGAGGCAGTCACTCAACTGCTTGAGACTGGGACACAAGGACAGGAGACACTCACTCAACTGTTCGAGACAGGGACACAGGAACAGGAGCCAGTTATTAAACTGCTAAAAGCTGGGACACAGGGAAATCTGGAGGCTAGTGAGGCACGAGGATCCTATTCCACAGGAACAGGAGGAGGTGACTCACTCCCCACCAGTATGGGACACTGGGAGAGAAGGGGAGTTTGCTTGGAATAAACAGAAATATATGATCAGTTGCATCAGTGGTCCATTCAATCCTGCCCCACCATTCACTAAGACCACGGCTGATCTGATTGTGATTCCCTCATTCCATTTTACGGAGACTGTCCTCTCTGCAGCCTCTGCTCCATTTGATGGTCATGTTGCAGACCCAGATGCTGTAACAACAGGTACCATGACTCATCCAGAGGGTCGGGTTTAACTGGATGAGTCAGGATTTGAAGAGTCCAATCACAAGAATTAAAACAAAAATAAAGACATAGCCAGATGTTTAGTTCTCTCACATTCGCAATCTAACTCACATAACCATTGCATATTCAGGATGGAGCACTGTGTCGATCCGGCTTGTGTACTGCTGTATGCAACCCAGCTATATCCAGAGTGAAACTCTGTGCAGCCCACACCAATGCTGGATCTATAATCCTGGGCTAAATGTCCAGCGTGTGTGGGGTGGGGGGGGGGGGGTGCGGAGGGCTGTGCAGTCCGCACTAGTTCATTCATATATAAACCCAGATTGTTGCATTGTTCGGTAACACTGTGTTAGATCACAGCTCAGTGTGGGAAACTTGCAACCAATGTTGGAACTGACAGGATGTGCAGCTCCCATCCATTTACAGCTCCATATCTCCACTGTGCCTTGGCAAGGGATGCTGCGAATGTGAAAGTCACTACGAAGAAGAGATGTAAATGGAAACAATTTAAATGCCAATAGTTCTGATTAAGGCGTGTATCACTCTAGTATTTAAAGATGAAATAACTGAGATAATATCCAATGAGACCTTGTAAATGATGCAAACAATAAGAGGAGTTGGTAACGTTATGGTTGTTGCACTATAAGCCTTCAAATAATCAATGGGAATTAGAAGAACAAATATGCAGGAAGACTGGCGAGACTTGCAGGAGCAAAAGGGTTGTCATAATAGGTGATTTTAATTATCCTAACATAGACTGGGACTTCCAGAGGGTTAGGAACTTAGGTGGAGCATAATTTGATAAGTGTGTTCAGGAAAGCTTCCACAAGCAGCATGTAGAGGGTCCTACTCGGGAAGGGACAAACTCGACCTACTGTTGGGAAATAGGGATGGATAGGTGGCGGAGGTAAAGTGGGGGAGCATTTTGGGAAAAGTGACCAGAGATGTATTAATGTTAAAATAGGTATGGTAGGGAAAAAATTGGTCCACGGATTCAAGTTCTAAATTGGGGCAAGGTGAATTTTGTTGAAATTAGACAGGGGATTTCAGGGCTTGATTGGAGTCGTGTGTTTCCAGATAAAAGGATCCCGGGCAAGTGGGAGGGCTTCAAAGTGAGATAGCTCGAGTTCAAGGTCTGCATGTTTCTGTGAGGGTGAAGGGAAAGTGAGGCTGGAAGAGAGAACCTTGGATGACAAGTGATATTGGGGCTCTGACCAGAAAGAAAGGAGGCGTCACTCAAGTACAGGCAGCTGGGACCAAGGGAATCTCTGGAGGTACACAGAGGTTACAGGAGTTTACTGAAGAAGGAAATCAGCAGGGCTAAAATTGGGTCAGAGATAGCCTTGGCTGAGCAGATTCAGATGAATCAAAATTCAGTATAGTAAATAAAAAGAACAACTAGAGAGAGATAGGACGCCTTACAATCCAAAATGGGCATGCATGTGTAAAACCTCAAGAGATGGGTGAGGTCCTCAATTTCCCCTCTGTGTTTATCATGAAGAAAGACATGAAGACATGTGACCTTTGGGAGGTTAGTTGTGATATCTTGGTACAGTCCATATCACAGTAGAGGTACTGATGGACATATTTGAATGCACAAAGTCAGATAAATCTCTTGGTCCTGACCAGATATATGTAAGAGCACTGCACAAGGCGAGAGAAGGTAGTTCAGGGTCAAGGTCTCGGAAGACTGGGCAGTAGCAAATGTAGTGCCCTTATTCAGAAGGGCTGCAAAGACAAGCCTGGGAAATATAGACCAGTAAGCTTCACATCTGTTTCGGAAACCACTTGAGAAGGTTCGGAGATATAAGATATGTATGCATTTGGGAAGACAGAGTTTGACTTGGAGCAGTCAGCATAGCTTTGTGCGTGGCAGATCATGCCTGACAAATTTTAATCGAGATTTTTGAGGAAGTGACTTGGACGGTTGACGAGGAAAGATGGTGGATATAGTCTATATGGATTTTAGTAAGGCCTTTGATAAGGTTCCACATGGTAGGCCGCTCTAGAAGGTTAGATCGCATGGACTCCAATGTAAACTGGCAAATTGGCGACACAATTGCTTAACGTTCTGAAACAAATGGCGATGGTAGAGGTATGCTTGTCGGACTGGAGGCCTGTAACTAGTGGAGTGCCTTTGTGTTCGGTCCTGGGCCCATTGCTGTTTGTTATCTATACCAATGATTTGGACCAGAGTGCACAACGCAACGTTAGTAGGTTTGCAGATGACACTAAATTAGGAGACATCATTTACAGTGAGGAACGTTATCAGAAATTGCAGCAGTACCTTGATCAGCTGGGGAAGTGGACTGAGAAATAGCAAATGGAGTTTAATTTCGATAAATGTGGCGTCTTGCATTTTGGAAAGTCAAATCCAGGTAGGAGTTTAATGATGAATGATAGTGCCTTAAGACGTGTAGTGAAACAAAAGGACATTGGAGATCAGGTGCACTGTTGTCTGAAATTTGAGTCACAGATACACAGGACAGTGAAGAAGGCTATTGGCACATTGGCCTTCATCAACACATTGAGTATAGACGTTGGGACATTATGCTGCAATTGTACAGGATGTTGGTAAGGCTGCAGTTGCAGTAATGAGTTCAGTTTTGTTCGTCTTGCTCTAGAAAGAATATTATTGAACTAGAAAGTATGCAGAACAAATTTCCAAAGATGTTTCCTGGGCTAAAAGCTCTAAGTTAGAGGCAAAGGTTGGACAGGTTAGAACTTATTTCTTACAGCTTAGGAAACCGAGGGGGTTCTTATAGAAGCGTAGCCCTTATAAAATTATGAGAGGCATGCATGGGGTAAATACTTCAAACTTTTTTCTCAAGTTTGGTGAATCGATGACTAGAGGACATCCATTAATGTTTGGAAAGGATAAAAAATATAAAAATGAAACTGAGGGGCAACTTTTTTACATAGAGTGTGGTATGCATATGGACTGAGCTGTCAGTGGAAGTGATTGAGGTGGGTACAATAACAACATTGAAAAGGCAATTGGACAAATACACAGATAGGAAAGGATTAGAGGGATACAGAACAAGGGCAGGGAAATGGGGTGAGTCTGGATGTACATTTTGGTTGCCATGGACCAGCTAGGCCAAATGACCAGTCATACTGGCAGTCTCGTGCAATATGACTGTAAATGAGTGTGTTTTGGGGGTGGAGATAGGATGCGGGGTGGGCGGGGGGGGGGAGACTGAGATAAAATGTCATGGAAGGATATGTTCACAGGTTCCAGAATGCTGTAATGAAGACATTTCGATAGTATAATGCAACACAGGTCAGTATTTCGAAGAATTATGAGTAAAAGGGATATTGCTGTGAGTTCAGGCGATGGAGAGTTTTGGATGAGCATTTGTTCTGCAGCTTTGTAACTGCGAATGAGGACAGCAGAGCCTTCGCTTCACTGGGCTGAATCTAACAAAAAACTGTCGCAGTGACATTTTCATTGAGTGTGACAGAAGGGTTGTCTGCACGAGGCCGAACTAGTTTCCTGGTGCTATCTTACCAAACTCGACTCATTATCACCCCACTCCACAGTGTCCCTCTCATACAATGCCAGCCCAATTCTCCAACCCATCAAGACTGGAGGTACTCACCATTTCCGGGATGCCCCGGATATTCTGTGATCCCTGACACTTGTGCCATCTTTAAAAAGCCAATGGGTACACTGTTGTGCTTTCTCAGTTCAGAACTGCCCTGCACAGTTTGCCCCGAGCATAGCAGCTAAGGGGAAATTACACCACAGTTTGTCAACAGGGGCACGGAGGTCCTGGTGGATGGGCTAGTACAGAGGGGGACCATTCTCTTCCCAGAGGGATCACACCACCAGATCCACCGAGCATGGTCTGAACTCCTCACCCAGCTCAGTGCAGTGTGCGGTCTGAGGAAATGTCCAGCAAAACAGGACAAGCATCAATAACCTTCCCTGCTCGGTCAGGATAAGGGTCACTGTATTGTCTCTGCTCCCTCACACTCACTGTATATCTGTTATTGCACCGACCCCCGAACAAGGCTCATGCTCCTCCACTCTCACTACTGCATACAGCACCATCCCTCTCTTTCTCTCTTGCTTTTCTAATGCCCCCCCCCCCCAACACAGTTATAAAATATTCGGGAGAATGCCAATTATGGAATGTTCCAGATAATGTTCCAACTTATTCCCAGTTTCAGGAAAACGGCTGTGCCACAGTGTGTAACATGTAAGAGGATGGAGTAGAGATGTACGTTTTTCAAATCACACACAATTAAAATCCATCATGAGGACAATCAGTACTTCAAATATGCTCCAACATTCAATACGTTCGGGGGTAATCTGATGGTTTTCTCAGCTCCATGTTACAGGAACTTTTAGTCATTCAACCCCAGGTTCCTGTTACCGAGCAGACGATTCTCAGACAATTCATACCCCGGGTTATTTTAGAAGGCATTTCAGAAGACTCCTTGAAAGTGGAGTCGCAGGTAGATAGGACAGTGAAGAAGGCATTTGATATGCTTTCCTTTATTGGTCAGAGTATTGAGTACAGGAGTTGGAAGATCATTTTACGACTGTACAGGACATTGGATAGGCCACTGTTGTAATATTGCGTGCAAATCTGGTCTCCTTCCTATCGGAAATATGTTGTGAAACTTGAAAGGGTTCAGAAAATATGTATAAGGATGTTGCCAGTGTTAGAGGATTTGAGCCACAGGGAGAGGCTGAACAGGCTGGGGCTGTTTTCCCTGGAGCGTCGGAGGCTGAGGGGTGAACTTATAGAGGTTTACAAAATTATGATGGGCATGGATAGGGTAAATAGGTAAAGTCTTTTCCCTGGGGTCGGGGAGTTCAGCACGAGAGGGCATAGGTTTAGGGTGAGAGGGGAAAGATATAAAAGAGACCTACGGGGCAATTATTTCAAACAGAGGGTAGCATGTGTATGGAATGAGCTGCCAGGTGAGGTGGGGGAGGCTGATACAAGTGCAACATTTAAGAAGCATTTGGATGGGTATATGAATACGAAGGGTTTGGAGGGTTTTGGGCCGGGTGCTGGCAGGTGGGACCACATTGGTTTTGCATATGTGGTCGGCAAGGATGGGTTTGACCGAAGGTTTCCACGCTTTACATCTCTCTGACTTTATGACTTATACTAATCTCTGTTTTTTGGTGCACCATACTGGTGAGAAAGTCCAAAGGGATATTTTCCATGAGGAGCTTACAAAGACCAACAGCCCCGAGGAGTTTTCAGACATCCAACACAACAGAATAAGTTTCCTAGCACAGAAAGTAAGGAATTTTTTTCCCATGTGTAAGATACTCTGGGCAGGCCCAGGAAAGAGAAACCGGGTCCATCTCCAATTCGGTCCCCAAGGCCCACTCTGTCAAACCTAACACAGTGCTCCAATATATATGAAGCCTGCAGCAGGACATTATGCAATGAGCAAGAGTGCTGTTGTCATTTTGCATATAGGACATGCTGAAGATAATCCCACTTTGAATTTTGAGAGAAACACTGGTGTCAGATTGACCCTATGAAGAATTTACAACTGCATGCAATGTGTCCTGTTACAGAACAAAGTCCTTTGAGCATTTTCACAAATATCCTCAAATGTCTCCGAAGAGATCTAAACCATCAACTCTCTCGCACAGACGTCACGAAGCTGCACAGTCTTGTCTGAGGGGACATTATCCAACTGACGATAAAGGGTACTGACAGAGATTGTATTCTTAGCAAAAAGAACCCACTTCTCTGTATCGGATCTATCAGTCTCGGTTATTTTTTTTAAATCAAATCTCTAATCTGGAAAAAAAAACAGAACAAGTCTCTCCTAGGTAGTCCATACTTAACGAGTTATTTGACCAAATGATTTTATTGTTTCTCCCTCAAGTAACACGTGGTGGTTCAGTGGTTTGCACTGACTCACAGCACCAGGGTCACGGGTTTGGTTCCAGCTTTGGGTGACTGGCTGTGTGGAGTTCGTATATTCTCAACTGTGTCTGCGTAGGTTTCCTCCAACAGTTACAAAGATGTGCAGGTTCGATGAATTGGCCATTGCTCAATCGCTTATAGTGTTCCAGGATCTGTACGTTGGGGCATTAGTCAGGGTAAATATAAGATGGTAGGGGAATGGGTGTGGGTGGGTTACTCTTCAGAGGGTCGAAGTGGTCTTGCTGGGCCCAATTAACTGTTTCCACACTGTAGGGATTCTACTAATTCTAAATCACTCAAGCAAGGTATCCCCCTCGCTGGCCACAGTTTAAACCTGGAATCCATCATCCCCGGTTGACAACCTGGTATATCAATTAGAGGGGTAAGAAACATGGTTTTGTCTGTATTGCCCTCGATCTGACGCATTGTCCTTAAAGTTTTAACAGTATTGATCATCATTAGTTTATGACAATACTCCATAAACGTTGTCATTTTATCTAAGAACAACAGACTAATAAGGGTTCACTTTGTCTGAGAGGGCTCAATGTCTAGCCATATTGATGCCGAGACCACAGTGGCCCAGGAACTCACATAGGATGAAAAAAACCTAATTGATTGCTTTTAATCGGGGAGATCAACTCCCCAAAATCTGTGGGGCAGTTGCAATTTTGTTAGCTTGATAAAGAATCACTTATGGTGCCAAATAAAAGAGCTAAACCAGCCATTTTTTTCTAAAAATCATCTTAGATTACTTAAAGTTTGCAAACAGGCCCTTCGGCCCAACAAGTCCACACTAATTCGCCGAAGCGCAACCCACTCAGACCCATTCCCCTACATTTACCCCAACATTTATTATAATAACAGCTATCCGACCTAGCCAGGGTATTGGAAATGCCTCCCATCTTTGAAGGTCTTGTTTAATTTTGTCAAACAAATGGATACAGTTCACGTTAAATAAATTATCAAAGACAGATGCAATGAATATACTGAAATAGGGAAACCACCCCAGTGACCGTTTAAAAGGAAACCAGAATTTGGCCTCAGTATCAGGTATTTCCCTAAGACCTCCCATAGGCATGGCCTCCAACCTTGTAAAATTAATCTTATTGCCCGGAAAGTCAACAAGCGAATCAATGAATTGCATCACATGAACTACCGAAATTGCGGAATTTGACAAAAAACATACAATGTAATCTTATGTGACTTCTATCCTACTTCTGGGGCAGATATGTTGGCATCCCTACGGATGGCCTCCGCCAGTGGATCAATCCACAACGTAAACAGCCATGGTGAAAGGTGTTAACCTTGTCGGCTGCCTGGAGAAATAGTAATATTACTGGTTGGCCACACCATTAGTGAGAACCGCAGCCAGAGAATCATGGTAAAGGACCCTCATCCACTTGATAAAAACTTTGCAATGACCAAACCATTCTAATGTACAGAAGAGATCCGGCCACTCAACCCAAACAAATGCCTTCTCTCATCTAAAGAGATCATTAATCCCTGGACAGATTGTTGGTGACACTCTTGGATCATATTGAGTAAACTCTTCACATTGTAGGAAGATCTGTGGCCCTTTATAAAGCATGCTTGGTCCTTTTTGGTAACGGAAGGCAGCAAAGTTTCCACCTTAATGTACAGGTCACAGACGGGATTTTGAAACCAACATTTAAAAGTGAGATCGGCGTGTAAGAAGCACAATCCTCCAGGTTCTTCCATTCTTAAGCATCAGAGAGATATGAGCCTCTCTAAAGGATGGAGGGAGGGGTTCGTGACTGTATGAGTGACAGAACATGTTTAACATCAGCCGTGACAATAGGTTTATAAATTATTTATAAAATTCACTCAGAAATCCGTCAGGAACGTGCACCCTTACATTCTGAAGCTGCCTCACACCCTCCTGCGCTGACAATGGTACATTAAGGAACAACACTTATTCAGGGGTTACTCCTGGAAGGCACGGGTTCTTGAAAAATGACTCCATCTTAATCCATCTATCCTCAAAATGTTCAGGCTGAAATAATTCGGAGAAAATTCTCGGACAGGCTGCATTAATCTTTTTGGAATCGGAGGGAAAGATCCCAGTACCTTCCCTAACTGAGGTAATGGCTTGAGGGGGCGCTCATTTTCCTGGCAAGTTAGGCTAAATACTTGCCTGGCTTATCTCCATGTTCAAACAGCCTTTGTTATTCAAAAGTAAGTTCATTCCTGGCTGTCTGTGTGAGCGAGGAATTCACTGTAGACCGAAGCGTTGTGATCCTCTGCAGATTAGGCACTGAGGGGCTATCACAATATGCCCTCTCGGCTGTCCTCAGCTGTGCCTCAAGCCAGCGTTCCTGCTCCCCCTTCTGCCGCTTCCTGATGAATAAATATTTCCTTGGCATGAGCGTTAGTAGTTTCACATAGAATGGATGGGTTACTGGTTGAATCTGCATTAATGGCTAAGAAAGATCTGAAATCTTAACAGAAATACTCAATGAACTAACTAGCCTTAAGAAAAAAAGGATCCATTCGCCAGCGTCTCGAAACTGTTATACTTCTTCATGGTCAGAAATGGTAATTTTCCCAATTGTGCAGGATGCCACCGAATTTAAGATTGTTGCAGGGATGGAGAAGAGATCAACATTCGTGTGGCATTTATGCGGGTTATAGGAGAAAATAAAATCCCTAATTGTAATGTGGATCTGCCTCCAGACATCCACCAACTCTAGTTCTGCACAAGAATCAACTAATTGTTTACATTATGACGAGGGTATTGGGTGACCTTTGGACATTCTGTCCACTGTGGGGTCCATAAGACAATTGAAACCATCTACACTAATGCACCATGAGACAAAATAACTTAATTTGGAAAATGCATCTACCACGGTTTTAGAGGGTGTGCCGGGAGGCAATAACCATTCAAAATAGTGTATTCATTTCCACAGTTCAAGGGTTTGGGGATTATGATCCTCCTGTGAATGTCTAATGTAATCTAGTAATTTAACTGGAAGATTCTTCCTATTCAATATGGCTTCTCCCCTACTCCTACGATTAATAAAACGAGAAATATATCCGATCAAACCCGCCCTGCTGTAATGTCTAATGTTCCTTGTCATCAAGGTGCATCTCCTGCAACAGGACAACATCCACCCTTTCCTTTCTAAGACTAGAAAGTACATTCTTCCTCTTGACTGGACGATGGCTCCGCTTATTGTTCCAGGCACACCATTTAAGCACATCATTATCAACTGTAGCAACATTTGAGCTTTAGAGAGGAAGAAATCGATTTATACATCACTGATCATGAATGAAAAATGACTCATAGAGCTTAAAAACAACGCGAACTAAGACTACTACATCTAACAAGCTCTCAAAACGTTCCAAAACTAAACACACAAAAAAACGATAAAATGAAACAAAATCCAACGTGCCAATGACACTCCATAGGGAATTTACCACCCCCCCCCAACCACGCCCGTCCAGTGGGGATGGTTACATACCCCAAATCTTCCTATTCTGCCTGCTACCAATATGACATCCAGGGCAACTAACGACAAAAATCGGTCTTCAACTGCCCTTTGGTCGGTATTTAGTCAACACAACTACCTCTGTAACCCGCTCCAGCTTGAGTCACACCCCAGGCGCAAGCAAGGAAAGAGAATAAGAGTAGTAATACTAATAAAGAAGTTAAAAGTGAGTGCTCTACCCATCCCCGACTATAATTTAACACTGGTTAATACCAGAAAAATCCAAGGAAATTTCTTTAAGAGAGAAACATGATTATCTAAACATCCATCTTACTTTAAAATGTCCACAAAGTTTTTGCTTTCTCTGGAGATTCAGACGAGTGTATGGATCCATTGCAAGCAATACGGAGCACCGCTGGGTATATTAAGGAATACTGACTCCGAGTTCCCTTACTCTTCTCTTGATATCATCCAAAGATTTTCTTTCCTGAATCACCGCCGTTGAAAAGTCCTGAAAGATCATAATCCTGGAGCCCTCGTGAATTAAAGCCATCGGATCTTTCCCCTGGGTTCTGGAAGATTCCAGCTGCCTTTGTTTATCCCCATAACTATGTAACCGCAGAAGGACAGGGCGAAGGCGTTGGTCTGAGTCTGACCTCCGCACCATAACCCGAGTAACTGTTTCAGTTTCACCTACCCTTTTTCAGTTTTGAAGTGAAGGAATCGCTGCAGCCAGTTCTCAATAATCTCACTGGCTGACTACCTTCCATCCGGTCCAGCAAACTGACGATGTGAACATTCTTCATCCTATCCCTGTTCTCGAGGTGGTCGTCATGTTCAGTTAAGGTATGGACCTGCTTTTCAAAGGCGAGGATCTTCTCCTGAAAGGAACTGATCGCGGTCTCTGTCGCTGCAGTTCAGCGCTTGGCATAATCTCTTCTGTTTCCAAGGCTGTCAAGTTGCTGCTCATGTTTTTGGAGCACGGCTGAGAGCGGATCTAGCCACTGCTGAACCCTTCTTCAATCATTACTTCAATCATTTCACATAACTTGGTGAACTCAGTGACCAAGGCCTGGTGAGTAACTGGGTCTATGGAACGAGCAGAGTGGGTTGCAGCTACAGCCTCAGGCATGCTCGATGCTTCTGACGGATGCACCGTGTGTTGGGATTTACTCGATCCTTTCCCATGTTTTGTCATTTCCATTTGATAAAACGGGATTAGTAAAGATTCTATCGCTCTTTTAGTGTTGAATTTTACGTAAATGGCTGGGATGGGATGGGTTAGAGAACCACTTTGCCCATGCTGTGATGCAGAGCCCAGCAAAACAGACCTTCCGGATCTCCGGTATCTTGGATTCCCCCTTAATGTTTTATCGATATTATCATTTTATTTTGCATTATATTCCTGGATGTTCCAGACCCGTGTAATTTGATACCACTGTCTATATTTTCCCCTCCGCTGCAAATTGCTACCCATTCCTCGATAATCTTTGATTCTGTTGTTATTTATTAACCTTCTGTCGGTGCCTCAAAAATATTCAATATTTCTGCCTCCAACGGTCTGTGGGGAAGAGTGTTCCAAAGACTCTCAGCACTTTGAATAAACAAATATAAACTTTATGATCTGAGTGTGAGATTTTCTTTTGTGTCTCCTTATCTGAGAAAGGATATAATTACATTGAAAGCAGTTCAGAGATGTTTCATTTCACATATTCCTGGGTGAAGGGCTTATATTATGAAGGCTTTAACAGGGTACTCTTGGAATGAGAATGAAACATACAAGACCTTAATAAGTGTGGATTAGGTATATACCCGCTGGGTGTTTGTATAGGCCAAATTTGTTGTCATTGTCACAGAACCTTTGCAGTGTGGAGGCAGGACATTCCGTCCATTAAGGCCGCACTGATGCACCAAACAGCATCCTACCTGGACGTGGCCCCCTACCTTATCCATGTAACCCTACATTTCCGATTACTAACCCAAATATCCTACACATCCCTGGGCACTATGGGCAATCCACTTTAAACTGCATATCTTTGGACTGTGGCAGGAAACTGGAGCACTGAGAGGAAACCAACACAGTCACTTTGAGAATGTTCAAACTCCACACAGAGGGTTGCCCGCGGTTGGAATCGAACCCAGCTCCTTGGTGATGTGAGGAAACAGTGCCACACACAGATCCACCATACTCCTCCGTTAGTTCTGTTAGTAACTTGTGGCTGATTAAGGAAATCTGCCTGACTTCTTATCACTGAACCTAAGCCAGTCTGTGACCTTTATCATCGGCCATATCACCAACCTGGTTACATTTAAAATTTGTTGCGAGCAGTGGAGGATTGGGACTAGAAAAGGAAATAGACACCCTTCATCCTCAGTCATAATGGAGTGAGAAGAAATTCACAAAGTGGGAATTCAGTCAAGTGGAAATCCTCTTTCCTAGAAGTTTGGGATGGCTGAATATTATATCGAGGATGGCTTCATCTGATTTTCCATAGACAGGTGAATCAGGGATAATGGTGCATGGAGAGAAAAGTGCAGCTGGGACCACAATGAGATGAGCCACGATCTCATTTACTGGTGGGGTAGTGTCAAAGGGCCGAATGGCCCACTCCTATCCCTCAGCCCTGTGTTCTGATGTTCCATTCAGCCCTTCGGACCTGCAAATCGAGGCCACTCCGATGGTTAGGTGTAGTTTTGGAAATGTACTTGGAAAATCTAGCCTGGATCAGGAAGTGACCCTCACCTCCAATCCCTGTTTCCATGCTTCCCATCTCTGTAACTTCTGCTCCAAATTTAAGCCATGTCCCAGACCCAGATTCACTGTGACTACAGCCCCTATACCCCACCCATGGTAAACTCAAACAAATCCTCTGCTCATCCGAATGCAGCATTACACAACACAACTTCCAGGAAAATAACCAGTTACTTTCCAAAAGTATAACATGTGAAATTAATAACAGTAGGAACAACAGTCGGCTATTCGGCCCGTCAAGCTTGCCCTGTCATTAAATACGAACATGGCTGATCTACTTCAGGACTCGACTCCACTTTCTTGCCGACTCCTTGAGGAGAGTGAATGAGTTATATATACCCGCTGGGTGTTTGTGTAGTACAAATTTGTTGTCCCTCCACACCTCTCCGGGTTAGGGAATTCCAGACATTCACTACCTTCTGAGAGAAGATATCACTTTGCATCTCAGACTGATGTTCCATATTTGGTATCTATGTCCTCAAGTTCGGGACTCCATCCAGGAATGGTAACAACTTGTCAACATCTGCAGTGTCAACCCCTCTCTGTGTCTTGTATTTTTCAGCAGTTACACTCCTCATTCATTTGAACCCCAATGAATGATCGCCTCACCATTTTAGAGATTCTCATTAACACAAACATTTCGTCCCAGGAACCCATTAGATTAGATTACTTACAGTGTGGAAACAGGCCCTTCGGCCCAATAAGTCCACACCGACCCACTGAAGCGCAACCCACCCATTCCCCTACATTTACCCCTTTACCTAACATTACGGGCAATTTAGCATGGCCAATTCACCTGACCTGCACATCTTTGGACTGAGGGAGGAAACCGGAGCACCCGGAGGAAACCCACACAGACATGGGGAGAACGTGCAAACTCCACACAGTCAGTCGCCCGAGTCAGGGATTAAACCCTGGTCTCTGGCACTTTGAGGCAACAGTGCTAACCACTGTGCCACCGTGCCGCCCATCTTTTGAACCAACCCAGTTATTTGCTGCACAGCATGCTGACTTTTATGTTTCATACACCGGTAGACTCCAATCCTTGTGTACTGCTCTTTTATTGGGAGTCCTCTCCATTAAATAACAGCCTGCCTTTGGTTCTCAGTGTCATCCACAAACTCGGATGTTATGTTGCACTCAACACCCTTCTTCAGGCTATCAGTATAGATTGTAAATAACTGATGCCATCGGACTCAGAGCTGTGGTACTCCAGCAGATATACCTTTATCATGAAGATTCATTAAACCCGGCCTCTCCGATTTCTATGTGAGAACCAATCATCATCCCATGTTAATACATTATCCATCATCCTACGACCTTCTCTCATGTGTAAGAACTTTTATTTTGTAATACCTTGTGGAAAATCTCTGGAAAGCCTGGTGTCGACCAGATCCCCTTTATCAAGTCTGCTTGTTACATTCTCAGGCATCTCCAGAAATACTTTGCATAATTTTACAGGGCAAAATATAATTTCCCTTTCACAAAACCATTCGGACCCTGCGTGAAGCTTTTCTAAATGTCCATGCTGGCCAAGTTTTCCAAATTAAGCTCGTCCCACCTGCTTTCATTTGGTCCATATGCCTCGAAATGTTTCCCATTCATATGTTTGTCCAAATGAGTTTTAAATGTTGTACCTGTACTGGCATCTACCACACTTCCTCGGACAGCTCATTCCATACCCAACCACCCTCTGTGAAAAAAAAGTTGCCCCTTCCTTCCTTTTAAATCTTTCCTCTTTCACCTTAAACCTGTGCCTTCTATGGCTTTACTCCCCCATGCCGTTGGAAAGATCTTGGCTGTTCACCCTATCCATATCTCTCATGATTTTAGAAGCTTTTACAATGTCACCACCCAAACTCCTACACTCCAACTGATACTAATTTCAAGAACAAGCATTTAAGGATAAGCACTGAAAATTTAAACAATATTAAACATGACAGGTAAACAATACTCAGCCCAAACTTCATATGGTGATTTGTTTTTCTCCATATTACAATACTAAGGCAGCATGAAACGCTTACTAGTGCCAATAAGAAGTCCAACACCTGGATTCCTTTGTCTAAAGGAGGTGATGATCTCGACAGTGAAAACGTATCTATGGCCAGATCTATATAATGCCACATAGTCAACATTCTCCCTCCTGGCCTCCCCATGACCTTGTGTGGTTGTGTCTTCTTTATCTTGCACTCAATTGAGAGAACCCCTTTCCCCCATTCACACGTTAAATTAAACACATTTTACATCAACCCCTCGTTCACCACTGCTAAAAGCCCGTTAATCTTTGCCACACCCTCTTTTCCCTGTCATCCATCCTCCACCTCTGACAAGGGATTAAAAATCCCAGTTTCCAATTCTTTTCAGTTCTGAAGAAGTGTCACACTGGGCTTGAAATGCTAACGCTTTTTTTCAGTCTCTGCAGATGCTGACAGACCTGATGAGTTTCTCCAGAAATGAATAGGCACAGAATAAATTTTCACTAAAACAAATAACTATGGCTACTGGAAATAAAAATATAAAAATTGCTTGAAAAACTGGGAGCTTTGTAAAGGGTCATGGACCTGAACGTTCAACTCTGCATCCATTCCAGAAGATTCTGCAACATTTTCAGTAATTTCTTCAGCAATTTCTGTTTTTGGACAATTTCCAAAGAAGGATGTCAATGATGCTCAAACATCCCGTCCAACCTGGAGCGCCGTACACTGGGGACTGAACGATAATGCATGGTGTACAAGTTCCTACATTCTAAAACTGCATAAGACTGACATCACTGACACTACAGAGCTCTTAATCATGTCAGGGAGAATAACAGAGGGAAACACATTCATTTCAAATACCGAAGTTGACATTGTGGAAAAGAAACGATTTAGATTATTACCTTAAATGGATTGAGATAAAGTAACAAATTGGAGGTGTGACACCAGAGAGATGCCCTTAGCAGAATGAGAATATGAAAATGGAAGTGTTACCGCATCAGAAACCAGGTTCGGTCACTGAATACAGGGCTGATGCCAAGGTCGCAATCACGTGCACCTAAACCTGTTGACAACCCACACATGACTGGTTGCATTCCAAACAGCAGAAATAACTTCTGATGGAGAAAGGGAAATGATCCCAAGACTAACAGATCGGATCTAAGCTCTGTCGTCCTGCCAAATCCAATCATAAATGTCGATGGATTATTAAACAATTTAATGGAGCAGAGGACGCCATAACTATCCTCATCCTAAATATCGGAACGACTCTACATCAGTGAAAAAAGTCAAGGATATGGTGTCTGCACTACCCTCAGCCAGCGGTGTTGACTGGATGATCCAACTCACACTCATCATGATGCCCACAGACTCACAGATGCCAGTCTTCAAGCAATTCGATTTGCTGTATGTGACGTGAAGAAACAGCTGGACACAGTAGATGTGACAAAGGCAATGGGCCCTGAAACCATTCCTGCAATGGGACTGAAGACTTGTGCTGCACAACAAGCCGCATCCCTGGGGAAGCTGTTTCATTCCAGATCCAACTCTGACATCTCCCTGCCAGTGTGGAAAATTACTCAGCTATGTCCAGTCCCCGAAGAGGAGAATAATTACAATTTAACCAATTACCACCTCGAACTCCCATCACGACAGTTAAATTGGTGGGAATTCTTTTTGACAGAGCTGACAAGAAGCACAGAAATGACCTGCTCAGTGTGGTTTCCGATAGGTCCCCATGTGGAGATGGTGCAGTTGTGGAAATATCACTGGATTACGAATCCAGACCAGGTCAATGCTCCAGCAGCTGGTGGAAGCTAGAAACAAATAATAAATTATCGAGTCCGAAAATCTGGTGTCAGTAATAGTTATCTTGTGTCCAATGTTGATTGTAAACATCGATCTCCTTCCCCAATGTACTTTCAGGAAGTGAGTCTCCCGTGCTTTCCTGGTGTGGCCTAAAAGTGACTCCAGATACATGTGATCAAGTTTTCAATGGTATCTGAAACGGTCAAGCAAGACACTCTATTGTGTCAAACTGCTCTGAGGTCTTAAAGGATAAACCCGGACAGAACAGCTGGCACCAGCCTCGTTATCAGAAAAGGGAATGGGAAACACAATCCTATCGATCCTGCAGAGGCCTCCTTCCTAACATCTGAGAACTTGTTACAACATTTACAGAGCTTTTCCACAGACTGCACACAAACATCGGGAAAGGAGGAGGTCATTCATTACGTTGAGCTTTCCTCATGCTAGTTCAGGGCCGAACATCTCCTCAATGCAGTTTTCCTCATACAATGTTCATATCCCAAAATATGTTTAAACATTGTGAAATATAAAACGAGAAAGGATGTAGTGCTTTTGGCCCATCAAGTTTGTTTCTCTATTCAATGTACACGCAGTTCTTTGATAACGCTTGTGTATTAAATACGAGTTGACTGTTTTCTTTAAAGTGAACTATCATCCCTGGTTCCAATCTGTCTCACACTGTCAGAGCTTGATATATTTCCTCCGGCTGGTGAGGCCAGAAACAGGGTGATAATGGACTTGAACGTGTGGCTGGGGAACTGGCACAGGAAGCAAGGATGTAAATTCTTGGATCACTGGGGTATGTTTTGTGGTAAGCATAAATTATACAAGAGAGACGGTTTGCCCCTTAATAGGTTGGGAGACCAGCATTCTCGCAGGCAGGTTTGCTATTGCAACACAGCTGCATTTAAACTAAGTAGCTGGGGGAGGGGACAAACTAGATGTTTGAGAAGGAAATTGAAGGGAAAGTTAGAAAAAGGGAAGTCAAGAAAGACAAACTTTATCAATGACGTAGAAAACTCAAAAAGGGATCATGCTGTCAAGTTGAGTCAAATAGTAGTTTTTGGGAAGGGTGAGGATAGCAACAAATTAAAAATACTATATATGAATGCACGAAGCATTAGAAATAAGATGGATGAGCTTGACGCTCTTTTGGAAATTGGCAGATACGATATTGTGAGGATAACTGAGATGTGGCTTCAACTGGACAGGGCCTGGGAAATGAATATTCAAGGCTACACGTGCTGTCGTAAGAACAGACTGACGGGCAGAGGGGGTGAGGTGGCCTTGTTGGTAAGGGATGATATGCAGTCCCTTGCGCGGGGGGACCTAGAATCAGGGGATGTAGAGTCAGTATGGATAGAGCTGAGAAATTCTAAGGGTAAAAAGACCCTCTTGAGTATTATCTACAGGCCCCAAACAGTAGTCTGGATGTCGGATGTAAGTTGAATCAGGAGCTGAAATTGGCCTGTTGTAAAGATGTTACTGCAGTTGTTATGGGGGATTTCAACATGCAGGTAGACTGGCACAATCAGGATGGTATTGGACCTCAAGAAAGAGACTTTGTGGAGTGCCTCAGAGATGGATTCTTAGAGCAGCTGGTGCTGGAGCCGACCAGGGAGAAGGCAATTCTGGATCTGGTATTGTGCAACGAACCAGAATTGGTCAGTGACCTCGAAGTGAAGGAGCCATAGGAAGTAATGACCATAATACAATAAGTTTCAATCTGCAATTTGAAAGGGAGAGGGTACAATCGAAAGAGACAATATTTCAGTTGAATAAAGGGAACTATGGAGCTATGAGGGAGGAGCTGGCCAAAGTTCAATGGTGCAATACCTTAGCAGGGATGACAGTGGAGTAGCAATCGCGGATATTTCTGTGTATAATGCAGAAGATACAGGATCAGTTCATTCGAAAAAGGAAGAAAGATCCTAGGAGGAGGTATGGGTGGCTGTGTCTGACGAGGGAAGTTAAGAAACATATAAAGTTAAAAGAGAAAAAGGATAATGTAGCAAAGATAAGTGGGAAAACGGAGGAGTGGGAAGCTTTTAAAGAACAACAGAGGATTACTAAGAAGGAAATACACAGAGAAAAAAAGAGGTACGAAGGTAACCTGGCCAAAAATATAAAGGAGGGTAGTAAAAGCTTTTTTACGTATGTGAAAGGCAAAAAAATGGTTAAGACTAAAATTGGGCCCTTGAAGATAGAAACAGGGGAACATATTACAGGGAACAAAGAAATGGCAGAAGAATTAAATTGGTACTTCAGATCTTTATTCGCTGGGGAAGACACAAGCAATCTCCCTGAGGTAACAGTGGCTGAAGGTCCTGAACTTAAGGGAATTTGTATTTACCTGGAATTAGTGTTGGAGAGACTGTTAGGTCTGAAGGTTGATCAGTCCCCGGGGTCTGAAGGTCTACATCCCAGGGTATTGAAGGAGGCGGCTCAAGAAATCGTGGATGTGTTGGTAATTATTTTCCAGAATTTCATTGATTCGGGATCAGTTTCTGCGGATTGGTGGGTGGCTAATGTTGTACCACTTTTTTAGAAAGTTGGGAGAGAGAAAACAGGAAATTATAGACCAGTTAGTCTGACCTCAGTGGTGGGAAAGATGCTGGAGTCAATTATAAAGGACGAAGTTACGACACATCTGGAGAGTAGTAACAGGATAGGTCAGAGTCAGCATGGATTTATGAAGGGGAAATCTAATTTTCCGGAATTTTTTGAGGATGTAACTTTAAAGGTGGACGAGGGAGATCCAGTAGATGTAGTGTACCTCGACTTTCAGAAAGCTTTTGATAAAGTCCCACATAGGAGGTTAGTGAGCAAAATTAGGGCACATGGTATTGGGGGCAAAGTACTAAATTGGATTGAAAGTTGGTTGGCTGACAGGAAACAAAGAGTAGTGATAAATGGCTCAATTTCAAAATGGCAGGCAGTGACCAGTGGGGTACCGCAGGGATCAGTGCTATCCCGCAGCTTTTTACAATATATGTTAATGATATAGAAGATGATATGAGTAATAGCATTAGCAAATTTGCTGATGATACTAAGCTAGGTGGCAGGGTGATATGTAAGGAGGATGTTCGGAGATTACAGGGTGACCTGGACAGGTTAGGTGAGTGGTCAGATGCATGGCAGATGCAGTTTAATGTGGAAAAATGTATGGTTATCCACTTTGGTGGCAAGAACAGGAAAGCAGATTACTACCTAAATGGAATCAATTGAGGTAAAGGAGCAGTACAGAGAGATCTGGGTGTTCTTGTACACCAGTCAATGAAGGCAAGCATGCAGGTACAGCAGGTAGTGAAGAAAGCTAATAGCATGGTGGCCTCCATAACAAGAGGGATTGGGTATAGAAGCAAAGAGGTTCTTCTGCAGCTGTACAGAGTCCTGGTGAGACCACACCTTGAGTATTGTGTGCAGTTCTGGTCTCCAAATTTTAGCAAAGACATTCTGGCGATTGAGGGAGTGCAGCGTAGGTTCACGAGGTCAATTCCTGGAATGGCGGGACCACCTTATGCGGAAAGACTAGAGCGACTGGGCTTGTATACCCTTGAGTTTAGAAGACTGAGAGGGGATCTGATTGAGACATATAAGATTATTTATAAAAGGATTGGACACTCTGGAGGCAGAAAACATGTTTCTGCTGATGGGTGAGTGCCGAACCAGAGGACACAGCTTAAAAATACCAGGTAGACCATTTAGGACAGAGATAAAGAGAAACGTCTTCACCCAGAGAGTGGTGGCTGTGTGGAATGCTTTGCCCCGGAGGGCAGTGGAGGCCCAGTCTCTGGATTAATTTAAGAAAGAGTTGGATAGAGCTCTCAAGGATAGTGGAATCAAGTGATTTGGAGATAAGGCAGGAATAGGATACTGATTAAGGATGATCGGTCATGATCATAATGAATGGTGGTGCAGGCTCGAAAGGCAGAATGGCCTACTCCTGCACCTATTGTCTGTTGTCTATTGTCTAATGATATCTCCACTCATTTTCCTAAACCCCATTAAATACAGGCCCAGTCACCCTAAATCGCTGGTCCCACAAAAAGCCTCCACTGGTCTCCCTCAATGTCCTTTACTAGGCAAGGAGACCAAAACTGCGAACAATACTGCACAATGTTCGAGATGGGACTCCACTAAAGCTCTATACAGCTGCAGTAAATCACTCTTACTCCTGTATTCAAATCTCCCTGAAATGAAGGTGAATACACCATTTATCTGCCTACCTGCTTTCTGCTCCTACAATATTACTTTCACTGATTGGTGTACAGGGACATACAGATCGTTTTCAATGTTACAGCTCCCCATTTGTTGGGTATATAGACACTGGTCAGCGTGCCAATGCTATTCCTAGTATTGACTTCTGGCTTCAGAACTCACTGCCTTACATGGACTCGGAGGGCTGCGCAGAAATAAAATTAAAATGCAGCTTAAGTTCATTTATAGATCAACGATTTTCAACCACTCCATTTGCAAATGATAGGATGCCATTCTATTGTTCCCATCAATGTGTACAACATCTCATCTCTCCCATTGCTCTCCATCTACCACGTATTTGCCCAGTCTCTCCACATATCTCCATCACCTTGGAATCTTTTTAACATCCTCCTCATCCACTCACAAGCTGACATCGTTTAGTACTGTCAGCAGACTGGGGAATATAGCATATGAGCCCCTCAACCAAAGATATGATGTGTATTGGGAATAGGTGATGTCAAATCTCGATATATCCTAGTTATATCCTCGAAGCATTCTATTTAAAAAAAACATTGTTCTATTCTTACTCATTCTTTCCTGCCAGCTCTCCCATTCTAAAACCATGACCATATATTAGCCCCAGTCCCACAGGATTTGAATTTGCACAATAGGCTTGGGGTTTTATCAAAAATCTTTCTGAGATTCCAACTGTATTGCATTGATACCTTCTCATAATTTTGTTAAAAGCCATGTTCTCAAATATGATTCCCATTTCATAAATCTCTGTTGACTTTATCTATGCCCATTAATTTCACTCCAATATTTTTCTCTAAAAATTAATTGCTAATTTAATTGCTAATTTAGTTGCTATTCCCTTTTTCTCACCAGACTAAAGTTCTCTAGTATTTCTAGGAAGATTTTTTTTTGTTTTTTTTTATCTTCTGTGAAGGCCTAACTGAAGTATTTGCTCCATTGATCTACTATTTCCCTGTCCTCAATTGTCTGGTATCAGACTGTAAGAAAGCTGCAACTTTTTCTGTTAATTTTGCCATTGACATATTTTCAGAAGATATTACAAGTTCTCTCTTACATACTTTGGTAAGATATTCTTCAGAAACCCATCAATTCTTAACTTAAGCTACTCGATGATTGACCTCCCACATCCATACAATAACAGAAGCACAGTCTCTGTCCATCAGAAATACAACACGACCTACATTCGGCCCACTTTCCGACACAAGATCCGTAGCTATGAATCTTATGGCATTTCAACTGCACAACCATGTATTTTCTAAAGATTTTGAGGTTACTATGACAACTCCCCTCTCAAGCAGTGCATTCCAGACCCCACAAACTCTGGGTGAAAAACAGTCCTCAAATCCTCACTGAACCTCAAACCCTTCACTTTAAAAATGTGGCCCTTTGACTTAAAGGAACAGCTGCTTTCTATCCACCCTGAATCTTATCCTTCTGATTCACATCCTCCCCAGCCTTTTCTGCTCCAAAGTAAACAACCTGAGCTTATCCAGCTTCTTTCCACAGCTGATATACTCCATCCCAGGGAACATCCTGGTGAATCTCCTCTGCACTCCCTCCAGTACAATCACATCCTTCCTGTAATGTGGTCCCCATAACTGCACACACTATTCCATCTTGGCCTAACCAAAGTTCCGCATAGCTCTTATAATCCATGCTTCGATGTATAAAGGCTGTGTTTACGCTCCCCTATGCGTTCCCAAGTTGTGCATTAACCTGTCCAGTCACATTCAGGGACGTGTGGAGAAGCTTCCTGGTGTGCTGTCATTCATTTAGTCCTCCCCTGTCTGGTTCCTTCTTGCAAAGTGCATCACTTCATATTTATCAGGGTTATATTCCATCTGCCATTGATCTACCCATCTGACCATTTTCTCTGTATTGATGTGACAATCTGACCATTCCATTTGTATTTTCCTGAAACATAAGGCCTCCTCTTCACTGTCATCTACCCGGCCAATCTTCATATTAATGACAAACTTACTTATGACACCCCAAGCCCTCGTCCATATTCACAGCTGCATCCTTTATGATAAGGTTTAAAATCAGGAAACATCAGCTTGTAGTCCAACAGGTTTATTTGTAGGCACGAGCTTTCAAAGTGCTGCATCTTCATCAGGTGATTGTGAGCTTTGATTAAGCGCTTCGAAAGCAAGTGCCACTGAATAAACCTTTTGGACTATAACCTGGTGTTATGCAATTTTTAGCTTTGTCCACCCCAGTCCAACACCAACACCTCTGAATCAGAAATAATAAGAGACACAGCACTGATCCCTGTGGTAAACCAGTGGACACTAGCCTCCAATCACACAAACAGCCATCTACCACTATCCTCTGTCTCCTACCACTAAAGTTGATTTGGATGCGACTTGGCAAGTCATTAATGAGTCCTACCTGTTCCCTGGTTATTCTGATCTCCTGGAGACACTTGTAGAATGTCAGGACATTCTTCCTAATCTTGCCGGCCAGTAGGTTTCCATGCCCCTGTGTTAGTTAATCTCCTCCAAGTGAAGAATTTCCTCCTTATTGCAGTCTTAACTATCCTGTCCCAGATCCTGCCAATATTTGCGCTGAATGTGTAATAGACAGCGAGGGAAGCATTCATGTTAATTTTCAACTTGTCATATGTTTTGTGAATTTTCTAAATTTCACTGTGACCCAACTCTCAAACTTTGAAACTCAAGCGAACACAGGCCGAGTTTCCTCATCAGGCAATCTCACCATCTGAGGGATTAATCTGGAGAATGTCCATTGCGCTTCCTCTGTGGTCAGTATATTCTTTCTGAGATTCGGTCACCAAAACTGTACACAATACTCCAGGTACATTCCCACCAACACGCTGTCAAACTGCTTCAACATATCTTTGCATCTATGTTCTGAATCTCTTATATGAAGGCGAACCAAACTTTAACTTTCCACTTACATATATTCCTCCAAATACACTTCACAGTCATTGCATTTACAACCTCGTTTTTTGAGTTCTTATAGAAACCCTTCGGAAAATCCAATCTATACCACTTCTACTGATTCCCCATTATCTATGATGTAAGGAACAACTTCGAACAATTCCGAAGTTTATCAAGTATGATATCTCTTTCAGAAATGCATGCTGATTCTCTCCATTGTTGCTGTTAATTTCTAAATAGCAAAAATGCCATCCTGTGTAATAGATTCCAACAGTTTCCCTACAAATGTCAAGTTAACTGGTCTGCAGTTAGCCACACTATGTCTTTTTCCCTTTGTAGCTGTTTGGATCCTTTCCATTCGTCGGTCGTTCTTGGATCATGTTTATCCACAATAGTTTCCGGTCTCTGCAGAATGTACAGGAAAATAAAACACAGTCATCGACAGTTCAATTAGTACTACTATTGGTGATTTATTTCCGACATTTTGATAGGACGTACATCTGTTTCGTTAGACTTAGCAATGCTTAATCCAGCTCCATGTTCAAGTACTACCTTGTTTCTGATATGAATTGACTTTATGTCTTTAGCTCCAGAAGTCCGATATGATCACTTGGTATTACTGGGGGATTTTCTGGCTCTTCCTCCATGAAGACAGATGCAAAGTAACTGGTTATTCCTCGGCCATTTCCCTGTTCTCAACAATGACGTCTCCTCTGCCAATTACAAATTTCCACATTTGACCTTGCTTTTGTTTTGTTTCCTTTGAAATATAAATCGCAGATTGATGCAGTCTTTGTGTTCCTGTGTGTTAGCATGTACGTTCTCTTTTTGATTTCCTTTACAGTTTCACGGCCTTCCTTTTTTGGATCGTTAATTTCTGAGAATTCTCAGGTTTCCACAATAGCTGGAATTCTTCTGAAGTCACTTCCTATGATTAACATATTTTCTAATTTGTTATGTTAACCATCATTGAGTCACTTGCTCACTCTTTGGTGTTTGTACCTGAAATAAATAGATGTATGTTGCAGATTTTAAAGTATTTCTAAAAACTCATGGACTTGACCAGTTATACTCAGGAATACAGCAGGAGGATAAGTGGATAGAGAAGAAAATGTGGGAGCACTACTTGGCTCTTTTCTATCATCGCTGGCCAACGAATGAGGTCCCGGACGACTGGAGCATAGCGAATGCTGAGCCCGTGTTCAAGAATTGCTACAAAGGTAAACCTGGGAACTAAAGACCAGTAATCCTTAAATCTACTGGGTAGGTTACTTTAGAAGATTCGGAGAGATTGGATATACATGCATTTGGAAAGACAGGGTGTGGTTCAGACTAAGATTAGAATGGTGCTGGAAAAGCAGAGCAGGTCAGGCAGCATCCGAGGTGCAGGAAAATCGATGTTTCGGGCAAAAGCCCTTCATGAAATTCAGCACAGGAGTTTGTGCAAGGGAAATCATGACTCACAATTTTGTTGGAGTTCTTTGAAAAAGTAGCCAGCAACTTTGAGGAGGTCCGGGTGGTATGCGTAGTCTGGATGGATTCCAGTAAGGCCTTCAATAAGTTTCCACATGGTACGCCACTCTGGAAGGTTAGACCGCATGGAATTGAGGGGGAACTGGCAAATTAGGTACAAAATTGCCTTGATGGTAGGAAGCAGAGAGTAATACTGGAAACATGCTGGTCAGACTGGAGGCCTGTGAATAGTGCAATGCCTCAGGGGTTATTGCTGGCACCGCTACATATTACATATATCTATGATTTAGATGAGAATGTACAGGCATGATTTGTAAGTTTGAAGCTGGCACTAAAACAGGTGGCATCATGGAGAGTGAGGAAGGTTATCAGAAATTTCAGAAATTACAGCAGTGCTTTGATCAGCTGGAGAAGTGTCTGAGAAATGACAAATGGATTTTAATATAGATCAGTGTAAGTTCTTGCATTTTAGAAAGTCAAATCAAGTTTGGAATTTCATGGTGAATGGTTGGGTTCTAAGGAGTGTAGTGGAACAGAGGGACCTTGGAATTCAGCTGCATGGCTCTCTGAAAGTTGATTCAGTGGTAGACATTGAAGAAAGCTTCTGGCACAGTGGACTTAATTTGTTTATATCACTGAGTATCGAAATTAGGGAGTTATGTTGCAGTTATACAGGATGCTAGTCAGGCCATATTGGTAGCGTTATGTTCAGTTTTGTTCACTTTGCTATAGGAAGGATGTCATTAAACTGGAAAGAGTGTGGAAAAAAATTACAAGGATATTGCCAAAGTATCAATGGTCTGAGTTATAGAAAGAGGTTGGACAAGCTAGGACTTTTTACTTTTGTGTGCATGAGGATGATGAGAATCACATTGAAGTTTATAAGATCATGTCAGCCATGGATAGAGTGAATGCACAGTCTTTTTTCCCAGGGTTGGGCAATCACAGACTAGAGGGCACTAGTTTAAGGTCAGAGGGGACACAATAAAAGGGAATCTGAGGAACAACGTTTTATATCAGGGGCTGTTACGCATATGGAATGAGAAGTGGTTGATGCAGATACATTGACAATATTGTAAAGACATTTGAACAAATACATGGATAGTAAAAGATTAGAAAGATACGGGACAATGGCAGGGAAATGGGGTAGGCGTGGATGGGCATTTCAGTCGGAATGGACCAGTTTGGGATGAAGGGCCTGTCTCCGTAATGTCGGACTCTATGACTCTAACAACCATTGCTTGTCTCCCACTGAATGTTATATTGTACTTTCCAAATTCACTGTAGATATCTAGCCTCCAATCTTCAATGATGTTTGACTGGACTATTCAAGCATTCTATATTGTATGCAGACACCTTGTAAACTGCACCTTATAAATGCCATTATTCCTTAAAAGCTGCTTCAGACCAAGGTTAATAATTCGTCCTTCTGACCACACAACATCAAATCCGAAATAACCTGCTCTCTAGTTTGCTTCGCAACATACACTTCAACCCACCTCATATAAACTTATGGAACTTATTTTTCACAGCTTCAGCAGTCACTTAGTTAACGTAGTTTAGATGCAATTTTAGACCATCCAATAATATTGTAGTATCCACAATATTGCCTATCTAATTTCCAGAACATATGATGCTCAGATTTTCTGCTACCGTTTTGATTTCGATATATAACACACCAATATTTGCTTCTCCTTGCTATCTGTAAACACTAACTAAACTGATTCTGTGGAAGCTGAGGGACAGGTCTGTGTCGTTATTAGTGATAGACCTGGACAAGACATTCAGGGAGGCTCACTTCGACGCTGAGATGATCTGAAGAAATGTCCCACAATACTGGACAAACAACAATATCCTCCTCGCTCTGTTAAGATATGAGTTCCCCTATACTCTCTGCTCCCTCACACTCACTGTATATCTGTTATAGCACCGAACCCCGAACAAAGTTCACACTCTGTCTCCAAATAAGGCTCAGGCACTACCACTCTCACTATTGAATTCAGCAACTAATAATACCATACGGATTCAAAACTGTCGACTGACTCATTCCAGACACCTCACAACTTGCCCCACCAACACCAGCACAAACAGCAGGGTCACCCATTCACACTCTCCATCCATCCCTTTCTCCCATTCCAGGAGACACTGCCTGGAATAGGATAGAAAGGGCCAAGCCGGGTAGTGGAGTGCCCGATATCCGTTCCCTCACTCCCCTCCCCCCGTCATGTGGGAAGGACTCTTAAAGAGCTGGAGAGGACCAGGACACCTCGTGTGGAGAACCTGAAACATTCACGTCCTGCTGACCAGTTGCGGAGCAATGTTCAGTGAAGGACAATTCTCAGTTTAAACCCACTGGCAGTTCCAACAACAGTCCTTTCACTTCCAAAATAAAACACAGATGCCTCACTGCACAAAGATGCAGACACAGAAATACACAGACAAACACACACAATACTTACAAGGAGCTAGGTATACATACACGTACAAACACACAAATACATATACAGTCACATACAAATCGACTTAAATACAGATAGAAACACAAGTTGAAACACAGACAGACAGATGTAGACACGCAAACACACAGATTACAAGCACATGGACACACACGCACACACAGGCACACACCCACATACAGACACACACAAACAGAGGCACAAACACACATACACACAGACACATGCACAAACACTTACATACAGATACACAGAGGCACAGACACTTTTGTCATTAAGACGCAAATCGATGTGTTTTGATTTGTAAGGGGATCAAAGATACGAGGGAGAATGCAGAAGAATGAGGTCGAGGTACATATAAGAAATTATTGTCCAGAATTTCCGACTCGATAGGTTGAATGGCCTCAATCTGCTCATTTCCTTAATGCTCCTGCGGTCTTCTGCTATCAGGCATTCTCTTCCTGAGATAGCAGCAGAGGGTGGGTGCGATACATGTTTGATTGGAAAGAAACGGTGGGAATGTGGGATAGGTTTGGAATCCGAAATGGATTATGTTCCTAATTATTCCAAATTATTCTGTTCTTATGTCTGAAATGAGATGGTGACTTACTGTTCAGTTAACACAGTTTTAGAATAAAAATCCCACAATGAAATAAGGATGTCCTTTTCACTTTAGTGTTGTGCTACCTGTGGTGTCCTCATCCTCAGGGAGCAGTGAAGACTCAGTTATTGAAGATATTCAAGTCTGAGCTCGACTCATCATTACTGGACAGAAGTGTCAGTGTTTATTGGGAACAGACAGGAAATGGATGGGTAGACACACTCAGAGCAGCCATGAACATTCTGAATGGTGCAGCGGAATGGGCAACTTCTGCCCATCCCATGTGTTGTTCCCTCAATCCAACAGGGTTGGGGAACACTCCATTCAGTCAGACAGGAGCGATACAATGACACAGGAGGAGACCATTCCGCCCCTCTAAGGAATTATACAGGAATATAGAATGAAGTAAATCAGCTCATTCAGTACACTGCACAGTCCAGGAGATGGCCATTCAACCCACCTGAGCCGCTACACAGGAACAGGGAAGCTGTCGCTCACAGGAAATAGAGAGTAGAGATAAATGTTTATTTTCAGGCTGTAACTGATGGAGTGCGTCAGAGATCGCTGTGGGGTCATCAGTGATCAATAATGTGTATCAAAGATCTGGAGGAAGGGGAGCGAATGGCTTGGAGTTCAATTAGTTCATACACCAAGATTGTCATTCAATGTGTCGTCAAATGGAGGTAGTGAGTCTGCAATGTGATACAAACAGGGAAGGTGAGTGAGCAAGCCTTCAGCAGAAAGAACATAAGGTAAGTTATTTATTTTGGCATGAAAGGTGAAACAATGGTAAACAATTTAAATGGAGAGAGATTGCCGAACTCTGTGATATAGGAGGTTTCCATGTTCTTGCGACATGAATCGTATGTAGTCAGTCTGCAGATGCAGCAAGTGATTTGGAAGGTAAGTGGAATGATGCTATTTTGTCAAAAGATGTCAGGATTAATCGCAGGAATGTTTTACTGCATCTGTACAGGCATTGCTGAGACCACACCTGATGCACTGTGTGCAGGATTGATCCCCTAAACTAAAATAAAAAGATGTAATTCTTTTCGAAGATTTTCAAAGAGGTTTCACCTTACTCATTCCTGGAATGCTGGCCTTTTGTTGGAGGGATTATCTGTTTGATCTTAGCTGAGAAATAGTATTGAACCATCCATGACTTTCTGAAAAGTATATCAGCTGGATGCATATTATCTCCTGTCAGGGAGACTAAAGCTAGAGAATGAACTTTAAGAAAGAGATGCATTGATATTAACACACACACTATGAGACACACATACCAATATTTACAAATTACACAGACACATGTAAGCATGTCGTCAAATTATAAAGTGGAAACTTTTTTTGCGATTGGAAGGAATTGTGTACAACAACAGCAATGACACACCTGCATATAATCCATAATCAGGTTTTCCAGAGAATGTTCCAGGAGATCACACATGGTCCAGTTTGGAGTTCAGTTGACAAAATTGTATGCTCCAACACAGAGAGGGAGAAAATATTCCCTGTTTGAGAAGCAGCAGCCGATTGATCCCTCTCTCTTACTTTGTTCCATCAGATAGCAAAGTGTGAGACCATAAAATCCTTGCGTCATCTTTACCACTTGTCAAGGATTCCTGGTGAGGATTCATTGGAATCTCTCCATTGCCTGAAACGAAGGGAATTCAGCCAAATCCAATTGTTCCAGAAAGATATCCCACTACCAGTTGCTTGTGTGAGCAGAGAGAGCTCAAAGGCAGAATAACATTTGGGGCACTCTATCATTTTACCATTTGTTATGAGTTCAAATTTCTGTGTCTCACATTTTTCTAGAAAATGCCCTAGTCTAAGATCTAAATCATTGGCCACCTCACTAAACTGGCTGCATTTAAGGTTGGTGTAACCAATGGAGGAGTGGGACTGGAAAAGGACATAGTGACCCTTCAATATTTGCTGAAACACAAATGAGAAATTCTCAAAGGGGTGTTCAAGTGGAAATTCCCTTCCCCAGAGGATTGTGGTGCCTAGATGTTTGCATTTATTCAAAGTTGTTTTTGTATGGAGTAAAATGGTATACAGACAGAAACGTGCTGCTGAGATCAAAAGCACATGGAGCGGTGACAAAGTATCTAATGGCCCACTCCTGCTGCTCAGTCCTGTGTTGCTATGTTCTATTCAACTCCTCACAGCTCCTGCAAGGAGCAGATGGAGGCCAATTGCTCTAAATACCTCGTCAGCAGTAACACAGGATCTCATCCACTCCCTCAAGACTGTCACACATGGTTTGGTGTCGGTTGGAAAATGTTATTTGGTTTGGAAGACGCCTCTGGTCTCTTTACAGAGTGTTTCCTCTCTGCAACTTGTGGTTCTTTTGTTGGTGACATTTTAGACCCAGATTCACTATGAGTACAATCCCCATACCTCAACAAGAGATGACTCACAAAATACTTTACTCTCTCTGATTGCAACTTTCAATAAAAGAACATTCAGGATAATTACAGCCATTAACTTTGCAATTGCTGAATATGAGGACAAAAGAAACAGGATCAGTTAATTCGGATGATCAAGCCATTGCATAACATCATGGCTGATCTACTGTTGTCATTAACTCCTCTTTAATGCCCAATTCTTCACCCCTTAGCTCTCTGACAGGTCAAAAATCCATCTCACCCCTCCTTAAATGCTTTCAGTGATATAGCTCCCCTAGGTCTCCAGCCCAGATCCTTCCTGACAGAGATTACCTTCTGTGAGAGGAA